>NC_092114.1:21505323-21592823 GCF_045679555.1 Salvelinus alpinus
AGTTGCAAACCAAACAAGAGACCTACAGACAGATGGCATTGACAAAGAGAATTGAGCTCTAGAGAACACAACTGACAGGGTTTTTAAACCAAGGGAAAGGGAATGTGATTGGGTAGGAGAAAAGGAGCAGGTGTCTTCTGATTAGCGACTGATTGATGACTGATTGGGGAATGATGATTGTCACCTGTGAGTAGGGGAGAAGGAGAGAAAAGAAATACACACAGGATACACACAGAATACTTGTATCCGTAACAATGACGTAGGGACGATATGACAGTAGGGACGATATGACGTAGGGACGATATGACAGATATGACAGTAGGGACGATATGACAGTAGGGACGATATGACAGTAGGGACAATATGACGTAGGGACGATATGACAGTAGGGACGATATGACAGTAGGGACGATATGACAGTAGGGACAATATGACGTAGGGACGATATGACAGTAGGGACGATATGACAGTAGGGACGATATGACAGTAGGGACGATATGACAGTAGGGACAATATGACGTAGGGACGATATGACAGTAGGGCAACCTCCTGCTTAGCTTACAATCTGACATTACAGCCTATCCCTACTGTGTTAACATTATGTTGCCATAGATAGACTTCTTTAATCTATTGTGTAATTTTACACAATGACAACAGAAGATGCACAAAGGCCATAAAAACCCTTTGCCATTGACTAAGGTGGAACACACCCCTCTGTAACATCAGAGCTTTGGCTTGCTTGTGATCCCATCCCTCCATTTTGAAGTGCTTCCTCTATTACTCAGGAAACACAGTTCAATAACACCGTTATTGGATTTTAAATGGCACTTGATGGTGTGTGTCACGCTGTCAAATTAGCATCCCTCAGATGTCTTCTGATACCTTGAACTTCCTCTTTATGGACTATAATACAATGCACACGGCGTAATCATCAACAATGACCTAAGTAGCATAAATCCTTTGATATTTAAGCTACTTAGTTACTACAATACACATGGCGTGACAATCATCATTGAGCATTCTGATTTAAATCCTTTCATATTAAGTGGAAATGATTCAACAATGCCCACCAGAGCACCCCTTAATCCACTTATGTAACGTTTACTTTCAATTTATATTACCATATTTTTATTTGTAAAGCAGGGGATGAGACAAAAGACCAACGAAAGCCTGCATGCTGCCATTCGTAACCAACGTACTGCTGCCATTCATAACCAATCTACTGCTGCCATTCATAACCAATCTACTGTTGTCATTCATAACCAACCTACTGCTGCCATTCATAACCAACCTACTGTTGTCATTCATAACCAACCTACTGTTGCCATCCGTAACCAACCTACTGCTGCCATTCGTAACCAACCTACTGCTGCCATTCATAACCAACCTACTGCTGCCATTCGTAACCAACCTACTGCTGCCATTCGTAACCAACCTACTGCTGCCATTCATAACCAACCTACTGTTGCCATTCGTAACCAACCTACTGCTGCCATTCGTAACCAACCTACTGCTGCCATTCATAACCAACCTACTGCTGCCGTTCATAACCAACCTACTGCTGCCGTTCATAACCAACCTACTGTTGCCGTTCCTAACCAACATACTGTTGCCATTCATAACCAACCTACTGTTGCCATTCATAACCAACCTACTGCTGCCATTCATAACCAACCTACTGCTGCCATTCATAATCAACCTACTGCTGCCATTCATAACCAACCTACTGCTGCCATTCATAACCAACCTACTGCTGCCATTCATAATCAACCTACTGCTGCCATTCGTAACCAACCTACTGCTGCCATTCGTAACCAACCTACTGTTGCCATTCGTAACCAACCTACTGCTGCCATTCGTAACCAACCTACTGCTGCCATTCATAACCAACCTACTGCTGCCATTCATAACCAACCTACTGCTGCCATTCATAACCAACCTACTGCTGCCATTCATAACCAACCTACTGCTGCCATTCATAACCAACCTACTGCTGCCATTCATAACCAACCTACTGCTGCCATTCATAATCAACCTACTGCTGCCATTCATAATCAACCTACTGCTGCCATTCATAAGCTTTCTACTGCTGCCATTCATAACCAACCTACTGCTGCCATTCATAACCAACCTACTGCTGCCATTCATAACCAACCTACTGCTGCCATTCATAACCAACCTACTGCTGCCATTCATAACCAACCTACTGCTGCCATTCATAACCAACCTACTGCTGCCATTCATAACCAACCTACTGCTGCCATTCATAACCAACCTACTGTTGCCATTCATAACCAACCTACTGCTGCCGTTCATAACCAACCTACTGCTGCCGTTCATAACCAACCTACTGCTGCCATTCGTAACCAACCTACTGTTGCCATTCATAACCAACCTACTGCTGCCATTCATAACCAACCTACTGCTGCCATTCATAACCAACCTACTGCTGCCATTCATAACCAACCTACTGCTGCCATTCATAACCAACCTACTGCTGCCATTCATAACCAACCTACTGCTGCCATTCATAACCAACCTACTGCTGCCATTCATAACCAACCTACTGCTGCCATTCATAACCAACCTACTGCTGCCATTCATAACCAACCTACTGCTGCCGTTCATAACCAACCTACTGCTGCCATTCGTAACCAACCTACTGCTGCCATTCGTAACCAACCTACTGCTGCCATTCATAACCAACCTACTGCTTTTGAAACTGCAGGAGTGGTACAATGTAATGGGATTAGTTTATACATAAAGTAGCAATATATAACTTTTTGGGCGACTCGACCAAATTCACATAGAAATGTGAGTTATAGATCTATCATTCTACTTGAAAGCAAGTCTAAGAAGCGTTATATCTGTTCTATGTGCACTATTTCTTTGTACACCAGATTCTAACAGCTGAAACAACAATATTTTATGTTATGGAAAATATAATTCAAAGCGGTTTAGATGTTCTAATGACTCTCTATACTATGCTAGTTTATTTTGTCACATGAACTGAAATTAGGCGAACTATTCAAGTTTTAGCAACCAGGAAATGTCGGAGCGATTTCTGCCTAGTGCAACTTCAAGGGAAGTTTATTATTCTCCTGCTGCAACGTCTACATCCCAAATGGCACCCTATTCCCTTTATAGTGTACTACTTTTTACCAGGGCCAATAGGGTTGCACCCAGTCAGACAGGAACAGAGAGGACACAGAAAACTATGAGCTATTTAGAGATGGTGAATGTTCCAGTACTACGATAATACACTATTTAGAGATGCTGAACGTTCCAATACTACGATAATACACTATTTAGAGAATCGGAATGTTCCAGTACAACGATTATACACTATTTAGAGATTCTGAATGTTCTGGTACTACGACGATACACTATTTAGAGATGCTGAATGTTCCACTACTATGATGATATACTATGGATGGAAACAAATCACTCTGTTTATGCTCTGTGTACCATGAGCAAAGTCAGATTTGTATCTGGCAGTGGATTGTGGATTTATGTCCCACATAACTCCCCTCCCCTTAGCCCCTAATGGTACTTGTGCATTATGTCATTACCAGATTTTCAAGGCAAATAATTCATTTTCAGAAGATACTCAAAGGATGGTCTGTTCTGGTGAGTAGCTTCTCAGAACAAATAATTTCTTGTCCTTTTGTGTATGTGTGTATGTGTGTGTGCTTGTTTGTGTATGTGCATGTGCTTGTGAGTGTCTGTGCATCTGAGCCTGTCCGTGCATGCGTCCATGTGTGTGTGTGTGTGTGTGTGTTATGAAAGACCTGTCCTATCTCTTACCAGCCCACAGTGTCCCGTGTAAAACCACCAATCTGCCAGAGACGAGCTGATTAGACTCGTTAATGTTAAATGGTTATGACAGGGACAATTGTATCCCTGTGTTTTTGTTTGGAGGAAATCATTTTAACATTGTCACTAATTGCAGCTTTACTAGAAGAAGCCACTTTCACTGGGAGAGGGAACGTAACTTTGCAAATAATTACATTGTCCTAACACTTAGTTAAACAAGCTCTGATCACAACATGCTACTAAAGATTATGTTATATATTGTTTTAACAAATTAGTTAATTAGTTTATAGTCTGTGGAACATTCTTCTGTTATAAAGGGGATACAAAGCTAAAATACAAAGCTGAGGTCCCCACACACACACACACACACACACACACACACACACACACACACACACACACACACACACACACACACACACACACACACACACACACACACACACAGCGGGAGGTGGGTAAAGAATTGACTGTACCCTCATGGCTGGGAATCATAAAGCCAATTGTTTTGCCATTCATTTAGAGTATCATACCATTATTAAACAAGGACACACATTAGACATTTCAATCAGACAGAGGGGTGTGTTTTATTTATCTCAACGTTGGCCGTATTTCATCTGACTTTAAGCTATGTCTGCGCCCCAAATGGCATCCTATTCCCTACACCATACACTACTGTTGACATGAGCCCTATGGGCCCTGGTCAAAAAGTAGTGCACAATAAAGGGAATAGGGTGCCATTTGGGTGCAGCCTATGATGAAATCAGATCACATGTTTGAGGCTTATTCTGATGGGAACATAGAGCCTTGTAAAGCAGTGGTTAGATTCTAGAAGGGTACGGATTGAAATATTTCAATCCAAGTTCCACATCCCTCATCCTTCACGGTGCTAACACAGTTTTACGAGGTGTCCCAGTCACAGTGGGAGCAGCGATAACTTGTTTCCATTTGTTATTCCACGGGTGTAAATTCTTCGTCTGCTGGCTCTAATGAAAACCAGGTTGAAAGATGTCTGGAGGCAAGTCGGCAACTTTGATGGAAGGTAGCGAGAGCTACTATCTCTCTCTCTCTGTGTGTGTGTGTGTGTGTGTGTGTGTGTGTGTGTGCGTGCGTGCGTGCGTGCGTGCGTGCGTGCGTGCGTGCGTGCGTGCGTGCGTGCGTGCGTGGACTAAAGTGGCAGGCACTCTACACTCTAAAGGAAGTGTTTTTCCCTAGGGCTATAGACCAGGGTAGCTGCTCAGCACCCAGAGATTGGCCGTGTTGTTGACAGCCATTCAGGCCTGACTCAGGCATCAAGATCTAAAACGTCACTTTATCCCCTGTCAAGCCTGAGTGGAGATTCTGTAATCATCTGGTTCAGGCCAAACGTCTCCAGATATCTTCAGGATCACTTGTTATGGATGATGGAGTTCGGAGGGCTTTCTGCTCTTACAGCACAGCATAGTTGAAGGAAAATATTTGGAAGAGTGGGGATAGATAGTAATTTCTCAACTGAACAGTGGAAAGTCAAACTAAAATGTAATTTTTACACACACACAGATGGTTTTAACGGTATCTCAGGACTCGACAGACAGGTTGGAAATCATTTATATATCCTCAGCTCCTCCCCCTATTACTTTCCACTCAGATGGTGTGATGCTGCGATCTGCTGCCAATCTGTTCCCAGACATGTACACCCTGAAGGTATGTTGTCATCTGCATGATGAATGAGATGACAGGACTGTGAGGCAGTGGAGGAGAGAGGAGGGGAGGGAGGTGGGAGGAGGGGAGGGAGGAGGAGGAGGGGGCGGTAGAGGATTTCTTGGTGCGAGATGTAAACACAACTTGCATTTCTACCTCCTGTTGTAGATCACAGCTACTGTGTTCCTGTAATCACTAGTGGTATTAGAAACACCCTCACTTTGCTCCCAGTGAAGCTTCAGTCAGATCTGCATAAATAGGTAAATAACTTCATTCTTAGGACTATTGTGGTGCACTGGATTTTAGTAATATAAAGGGAGTCTGGTTTAAGGAATATATGGGCTGTGAAGTTTCAGTCAGGTAGCTGTGGTCAGAGGTAGCTGTGGTCATAAATAGTGACCTGGAGATGACATCTGTATAAATAGGGAACTGGAGATGGCATCTGTATAAATAGTGAACTGGAGATGACATCTGTATAAATAGTGAACTGGAGATGACATCTGTATAAATAGTGAACTGGAGATGACATCTGTATAAATAGTGAACTGGAGATGACATCTGTATAAATAGTGAACTGGAGATGACATCTGTATAAATAGTGACCTGGAGATGACATCTGTATAAATAGGGAACTGGAGATGACATCTGTATAAATAGTGAACTGGAGATGACATCTGTATAAATAGTGAACTGGAGATGACATCTGTATAAATAGTGAACTGGAGATGACATCTGTATAAATAATGAACTGGAGATGACATCTGTATAAATAGTGAACTGGAGATGGCATCTGTATAAATAGTGACCTGGAGATGACATCTGTATAAATAGTGAACTGGAGATGACATCTGTATAAATAGTGAACTGGAGATGACATCTGTATAAATAGTGAACTGGAGATGAGATCTGTATAAATAGTGACCTGAAGATGGCATCTGTATAAATAGTGAACTGGAGATGACATCTGTATAAATAGTGAACTGGAGATGACATCTGTATAAATAGTGACCTGGAGATGACATCTGTATAAATAGGGAACTGGAGATGAGATCTGTATAAATAGTGAACTGGAGATGACATCTGTATAAATAGTGACCTGGAGATGACATCTGTATAAATAGTGACCTGGAGATGGCATCTGTATAAATAGTGACCTGGAGATGACATCTGTATAAATGGTGAACTGGAGATGACATCTGTATAAATAGTGAACTGGAGATGACATCTGTATAAATAGTGAACTGGAGATGACATCTGTATAAATAGTGAACTGGAGATGACATCTGTATAACTAGTGAACTGGAGATGACATCTGTATAAATAGTGAACTGGAGATGACATCTGTATAAATGGTGAACTGGAGATGACATCTGTATAAATAGTGAACTGGAGATGACATCTGTATAAATAGTGAACTGGAGATGAGATCTGTATAAATAGTGACCTGGAGATGACATCTGTATAAATAGGGAACTGGAGATGAGATCTGTATAAATAGTGAACTGGAGATGACATCTGTATAAATAGTGACCTGGAGATGACATCTGTATAAATAGTGACCTGGAGATGGCATCTGTATAAATAGTGACCTGGAGATGACATCTGTATAAATGGTGAACTGGAGATGACATCTGTATAAATAGTGACCTGGAGATGACATCTGTATAAATAGGGAACTGGAGATGGCATCTGTATAAATAGTGAACTGGAGATGACATCTGTATAAATAGTGAACTGGAGATGACATCTGTATAAATAGTGAACTGGAGATGACATCTGTATAAATAGTGAACTGGAGATGACATCTGTATAAATAGTGAACTGGAGATGACATCTGTATAAATAGTGAACTGGAAAACTAAGTCTGAATTCTTAGGATTGCTTATGTGTCAGAAAGATTTATCAATTTCAGTATGACAAGATCAGGATCAATGAGTATAGCATGATTCCAGATCTGTTTGTACTGTATAGACAACTCCCATGGTCTTTGAAACACAGCACAATGTCACGCCCTGACCTTAGAGATCCTTTTTATGTCTCTATTTGGTTTGGTCAGGGTGTGATTTGGGGTGGGCATTCTATGTTCTATTATTTTGTATTTCTATGTTTTGGCCGGGTAGGGTTCTCAATCAGGGACAGCTGTCTATCGTTGTCTCTGATTGAGAACCATACTTAGGTAGCCCTTTCTCCCACCTGTCTTTGTGGGAGGTTGACTTTGTTTGTGGCACATAGCCTTAAGCTTCACGGTTTGTTTTGTATTGTTTATTGTTTGGTCGGCGTCGTTTCTAATAAAAATAAAATGTACGCTCACCACGCTGCACCTTGGTCCATTTCATTCAACAGCCGTGACACACAAACAGATCTGGGACCATGCTACAGTGAGAAAAAGTGGTCACCACTTTTTCAAAGACAAATCATTTTTCGAAGAGTGGGAAGATAAACTAATCTTAACAAAGCCTTACTGCACAAAATAGGCCTAAAGTCCAAGACCACATAAACCGTGTGCCATTTGGTCATTTGTTGTGTCGGACTGACCCAACCATAAACCTTTGCTCAGTAATGCATGTATAAATCCTAATAATCATCAGCGTTGACCGCTGTGCCTCTGCAGAAGGGAAATCATCAACAATTTCACAATAGCTAAGTTTCCATCCAATTGGTGATAGATTTTCATGCAAATATTCAACAATCTGCATCAAGAAAATATGTGCATTTTCCCACCAGTGATCTTTCCACCAAACCGATGAAGTAGTTCACACAAAATGTACTTTTTCACTTAAGTTTTCATCTAAAGTTCAATGTGTTTCCATCGCATTTTCAACTCTACTGATAGTTTGGTCACAAAAACTGTTGAGTTAAATAGCAAATGTGTCTCCTCTGGTTTTGGAACCTGTGCTCTATAGCCAAAAGCTCGCTGATACAGTGCAGGTAGCCTGTGCAGGTAGGCTGTGCAGGTAGGCTGTGCAGGTAGGCTGTGCAGGTAGGCTAGTCTACATGGTGAGATTATTATGGATAAGAGCGAAAATATTTTTATTTGTCAAACGGCGGTCCATCATGCCACCAGAATAAGACCCTCAATATGTATTGTAAAGGAGCATCAAGCTCATCACCTTGAACTTTCACCACCCTGTGAAGTTCATCACTTATTTCATCTGTAGACTAATAAACTGCATGCTTTCCTGACGAGTCATAGTGGGAGGACCACACACCATATCATCGCGTGACTCCAAGTTTATTTTGATATGGCATTATATCAATATTTCAATATTTGCGCATAAAGGCGTTTCCACAGCCATTTCTCACGTAATTAATTTTACAGACACAAAAAGATCCCACCATGTCGAACAAACAAATGATCTGTCGGCATTTATAAAATTGTACCGATAATTCCTGTTTCCATCACAGCAGTCAGGATTTTTTTTTTTATACAGTATGACTTTACTTGCATAAAAACTGTGGATGGAAACGTGGTTAGAGACAAACCACAGGGCTGGGGGACAGACAAGGAGACAGAGAGACAGACAGGGAGACAGAGAGACAGACAGAGAGACAGACAGGGAGACAGACAGACAGGGAGACAGGGAGACAGAGAGACAGACAGAGAGACAGACAGGGAGACAAAGAGACTGACAGGGAGACAGAGAGACAGACAGGGAGACAGAGAGACAGACAGAGAGACAGAGAGACAGGCAGAGAGACAGACAGAGAGACAGACAGGGAGACAGAGAGACATACAGACAGACAGACAGACAGACAGACAGACAGACAGACAGACAGGGAGACAGACAGACAGGGAGACAGACAGACAGGGAGACAGAGAGACATACAGGGAGACAGAGAGACAGACAGGGAGACAGAGAGACAGACAGGGAGACAGAGAGACAGAGAGACAGACAGGGAGACAGAGAGACAGACAGACAGACAGACAGACAGACAGACAGACAGACAGACAGACAGACAGACAGACAGACAGACAGACAGACAGAGAGACAGACAGGGAGACAGAGAGACAGACAGGGAGACAGAGAGACAGACAGGGAGGCAGAGAGACAGACAGAGAGACAGACAAGGAGACAGAGAGACAGACAGGGAGACAGAGAGACAGACAGAGAGACAGACAGGGAGACAGACAGGGAGACAGACAGGGAGACAGGGAGACAGAGAGACAGACAGAGAGACAGACAGGGAGACAAAGAGACTGACAGGGAGACAGAGAGACAGACAGGGAGACAGAGAGACAGGCAGAGAGACAGACAGAGAGACAGACAGGGAGACAGAGAGACATACAGACAGACAGACAGACAGACAGGGAGACAGACAGACAGGGAGACAGACAGACAGGGAGACAGAGAGACATACAGGGAGACAGAGAGACAGACAGGGAGACAGAGAGACAGAGAGACAGAGAGACAGACAGGGAGACAGAGAGACAGACAGACAGACAGACAGACAGAGAGACAGACAGGGAGACAGAGAGACAGACAGGGAGACAGAGAGACAGACAGGGAGGCAGAGAGACAGACAGAGAGACAGACAGGGAGACAGAGAGACAGAGAGATAGACAGGGAGACAGAGAGACAGACAGAGAGACAGACAGGGAGACAGACAGGGAGACAGAGAGACAGACAGGGAGACAGAGAGACAGACAGGGAGACAGAGAGACAGACAGGGAGACAGAGAGACAGAGAGAGAGACAGACAGGGAGACATACAGGGAGACAGAGAGACAGACAGAGAGACAGACAGGGAGACAGACAGGGAGACAGAGAGACAGAGAGACAGACAGACAGGGAGACAGAGAGGGAGACAGAGAGACAGACAGAGAGACAGACAGGGAGACAGAGAGACAGACAGAGAGACGGACAGGGAGACAGAGAGACAGACAGGGAGACAGACAGAGAGACAGACAGGGAGACAGACAGACAGAGAGACAGACAGGGAGACAGAGAGACAGACAGGGAGACAGAGAGACAGACAGAGAGACAGACAGGGAGACAGAGAGACAGACAGAGAGACGGACAGGGAGACAGAGAGACAGACAGGGAGACAGACAGAGAGACAGACAGAGAGACAGACAGGGAGACAGAGAGACAGACAGGGAGACAGAGAGACAGACAGGGAGACAGCAATCGAGGATTTATAAGAAGGAGATGTTCCTCCAAGTCAGGTTTCCTGAGTGGCCATTAGCATTCTGATAGTCATGTCTGGTATAGGGGTTCTGATTCTGACTAGTGGTACTTCAGCGCGTAAGGGGGAGAACAGAGTTCAACCTCCTCCCAAATCACTCAGCACACACCTATCACTAACAGCCAAGACACAGTGGTAGCTCTTCTCAGAAAGCCTGATGAGCAAACCGTTTGTGGTTGTCTAGAAATCACAAAGTTACAAGACAGACCGTTGTTTATTCAGGCGAGTATCCTAACTGCTCAGGGCAGAATTCAACTTGAAACCTCTAGAGATGGCAGAACCATACAAACAGGAGTAGAACTAGATAGATCCCTCTACAGCCCAGGGCCAGTGAGAGTAACTTGTAGAGAGAAATGGAGGATTTATGTTTCTCTTTATTTGCCTCACTGGCAGGGATCCCTCAGTTGTGCATTTCACTAAAGCACCAGTCTTTTAATGTAGACGGTAGAAGTGCTGAATGTGAAATTGCGTGCACTCTGGCTTTTAAAACCGTCCATTACAAAGCAGCAGTATGGACACACACAGCGGTATAGACACTCACAGCAGTATGCACACACAGCGGTATGGACACACAGCGGTATGGACACACACAGTGGTATAGACACTCACAGCAGTATGGACACACAGTGGTATGGACACACAGCGGTATAGACACTCACAGCAGTATGCACACACAGCGGTATGGACACACAGCGGTATGGACACACACAGTGGTATAGACACTCACAGCAGTATGGACACACAGCGGTATGGACACACACAGCGGTATGGACACACACAGTGGTATAGACACTCACAGCAGTATGGACACAGCGGTATGGACACACAGCGATATAGACACTCACAGCGGTATGGAAACACAACGGTATGGACACACAACGGTATGGACACACAGCGGTATGGACACACAGCGGTATGGACACACACAGCGGTATGGACACACACAGCGGTATGGAAACACAGCGGTATGGACACACACAGCGGTACAGACACTCACAGCAGTATGGACACACAGCGGTATAGACACTCACAGCGGTCTGGAAACACAGCGGTATGGACACACAGCGGTATGGACACACAGCGGTATAGACACACAGCGGTATAGACACACAGCGGTATAGACACTCACAGCGGTATGGACACACAGCGGTATAGACACTCACAGCAGTATGGACACACAGCGGTATAGACACTCACAGCGGTATGGACACACAGCGGTATGGACACACAGCGGTATAGACACTCACAGCGGTATGGACACACAGCGGTATAGACACTCACAGCGGTATGGACACACAGCGGTATAGACACTCACAGCGGTATGGACACACAGCGGTATAGACACTCACAGCGGTATGGACACACAGCGGTATGGACACACAGCGGTATAGACACTCACAGCGGTATGGACACTCACAGCGGTATGGACACACACAGCGGTATAGACACTCACAGCGGTATGGACACACAGCGGTATAGACACTCACAGCGGTATGGACACACAGTGGTATGGACACACAGTGGTATGGACACACAGCGGTATAGACACTCACAGCGGTATGGACACACAGCGGTATAGACACACAGCGGTATGGACACACAGCGGTATAGACACTCATAGCGGTATGGACACACAGCGGTATAGACACACAGCGGTATAGACACTCACAGCGGTATAGACACTCACAGCGGTATGGACACACAGCGGTATAGACACACAGCGGTATAGACACACAGCGGTATAGACACTCACAGCGGTATGGACACACAGCGGTATAGACACTCACAGCGGTATAGACACACAGCGGTATAGACACTCACAGCGGTATGGACACGCAGCGGTATAGACACTCACAGCGGTATGGACACACAGCGGTATAGACACTCACAGCGGTATGGACACACAGCGGTATAGACACTCACACCGGTATAGACACTCACAGCGGTATGGACACACAGCGGTATGGACACACACAGCGGTATAGACACTCACAGCGGTATGGACACACAGCGGTATAGACACTCACAGCGGTATGGACACACAGCGGTATAGACACTCACAGCGGTATGGACACACAGTGGTATGGACACACAGTGGTATGGACACACAGCGGTATAGAAACACAGCGGTATAGACACTCACAGCGGTATGGACACACAGCGGTATAGACACACAGCGGTATAGACACACAGCGGTATAGACACTCACAGCGGTATGGACACACAGCGGTATAGACACTCACAGCGGTATAGACACACAGCGGTATAGACACTCACAGCGGTATGGACACACAGTGGTATGGACACACAGTTGTATGGACACACAGCGGTATAGACACACAGCGGTATAGACACTCACAGCGGTATAGACACTCACAGCGGTATAGACACACAGCGGTATAGACACTCACAGCGGTATAGACACACAGCGGTATAGACACTCACAGCGGTATGGACACACAGTGGTATGGACACACAGCGGTATAGACACACAGCGGTATAGACACTCACAGCGGTATGGACACACAGCGGTATAGACACACAGCGGTATAGACACTCACAGCGGTATGGACACACAGCGGTATAGACACTCACAGCGGTATAGACACACAGCGGTATAGACACACAGCGGTATAGACACTCACAGCGGTATGGACACACAGCGGTATAGACACTCACAGCGGTATAGACACACAGCGGTATAGACACACAGCGGTATAGACACTCACAGCGGTATGGACACTCACAGCGGTATGGACACACACAGCGGTATAGACACTCACAGCGGTATGGACACACAGCGGTATAGACACTCACAGCGGTATGGACACACAGTGGTATGGACACACAGCGGTATAGACACTCACAGCGGTATGGACACACAGCGGTATAGACACACAGCGGTATGGACACACAGCGGTATAGACACTCATAGCGGTATGGACACACAGCGGTATAGACACACAGCGGTATAGACACTCACAGCGGTATAGACACTCACAGCGGTATGGACACACAGCGGTATAGACACACAGCGGTATAGACACACAGCGGTATAGACACTCACAGCGGTATGGACACACAGCGGTATAGACACTCACAGCGGTATAGACACACAGCGGTATAGACACTCACAGCGGTATGGACACACAGTGGTATGGACACACAGTGGTATGGACACACAGCGGTATAGACACACAGCGGTATAGACACTCACAGCGGTATGGACACACAGCGGTATAGACACACAGCGGTATAGACACTCACAGCGGTATGGACACACAGCGGTATAGACACTCACAGCGGTATAGACACACAGCGGTATAGACACTCACAGCGGTATAGACACTCACAGCGGTATGGACACACAGTGGTATGGACACACAGTGGTATGGACACACAGCGGTATGGACACACAGCGGTATAGACACTCACAGCGGTATAGACACTCACAGCGGTATAGACACACAGCGGTATAGACACTCACAGCGGTATAGACACACAGCGGTATAGACACTCACAGCGGTATAGACACTCACAGCGGTATGGACACACAGTGGTATGGACACACAGCGGTATAGACACACAGCGGTATAGACACTCACAGCGGTATGGACACACAGCGGTATAGACACACAGCGGTATAGACACTCACAGCGGTATGGACACACAGCGGTATAGACACTCACAGCGGTATAGACACACAGCGGTATAGACACACAGCGGTATAGACACTCACAGCGGTATGGACACACAGCGGTATAGACACTCACAGCGGTATAGACACACAGCGGTATAGACACTCACAGCGGTATAGACACTCACAGCGGTATAGACACTCACAGCGGTATAGACACTCACAGCGGTATAGACACTCACAGCGGTATAGACACACAGCGGTATAGACACTCACAGCGGTATAGACACACAGCGGTATAGACACACAGCGGTATAGACACTCACAGCGGTATGGACACACAGTGGTATGGACACACAGCGGTATAGGCACTCACAGCGGTATGGACACACAGCGGTATGGACACACACAGCGGTATAGACACTCACAGCGGTATGGACACACAGCGGTATGGACACACAGCGGTATAGACACTCACAGCAGTATGGACACACAGCAGTATGGACACAGCGGTATAGACACACAGCGGTATAGACACACAGCGGGTATATGGACACTCACAGCGGTATGGACACACAGTGGTATGGACACACAGTGGTATAGACACTCACAGCGGTATGGACACACATCGGTATGGACACACACAGCGGTATAGACACTCACAGCGGTATGGACACACAGCGGTATGGACACACACAGCGGTATAGACACTCACAGCGGTATGGACACACAGCGGTATGGACACAGCGGTATAGACACTCACAGCAGTATGGACACACAGCGGTATGGACACACAGCGGTATGGACACACACAGCGGTATAGACACTCACAGCAGTATGGACACAGCGGTATGGACACTCACAGTGGTATAGACACTCACAGTGGTATAGACACTCACAGTGGTATAGACACTCAGAGCAGTATGGAAACACACACACACACACACACACACACACACACACACACACACACACACACACACACACACACACACACACACACACACACACACACACACACACACACACACACACACACACACACACACACACACACACACACACACACACACACACACTCTGTAATTGCCAGTATAAAAGGGAAAGGGGGATACCTAGTCAGTCGAACAACTGAATGCCTTCAACTGAAATGTGTCTAGAAACACTGTCACCGTTACACGCTAGCTCAGGTCAAGTTTCACTCTGACTAGGTTGACTCATTCCAGTGAACTGAAGGCTGTGGCTCCGTGGGGGAAATGTGAAAAGGGTGGAGTGGGAAGGAAACATTGCGCTATGAGACAACACACTGATGGAAATGGATGGGATAGAATACAAATGCCATGAAAATAGAGGAGAGAAATGAAGAGATGTCAGATTCAGCTTTTGAACAATGCTAAGTGGTCCATGACAGACAGTGGATGATGTAATAAGTCTACAAACAGTTCGCTGTCATCTTTTAATCCACAGATGGAATGGAGCTAGAGGCAGGCAACCGTTGCCGTGACGACTGGTAGGCTACTGCTTTCTGACAGGATCTACCATCTACTAGGTGTGGCATTGTGCACGCACGCACGCACGCATGCACACACACACACACACACACACACACACACACACACACACACACACACACACACACACACACACACACACACACACACACACACACACACACACACACACACTCTGTAATTGCCAGTATAAAAGGGAAAGGGGGATACCTAGTCAGTCGAACAACTGAATGCCTTCAACTGAAATGTGTCTAGAAACACTGTCACCGTTACACGCTAGCTCAGGTCAAGTTTCACTCTGACTAGGTTGACTCATTCCAGTGAACTGAAGGCTGTGGCTCCGTGGGGGAAATGTGAAAAGGGTGGAGTGGGAAGGAAACATTGCGCTATGAGACAACACACTGATGGAAATGGATGGGATAGAATACAAATGCCATGAAAATAGAGGAGAGAAATGAAGAGATGTCAGATTCAGCTTTTGAACAATGCTAAGTGGTCCATGACAGACAGTGGATGATGTAATAAGTCTACAAACAGTTCGCTGTCATCTTTTAATCCACAGATGGAATGGAGCTAGAGGCAGGCAACCGTTGCCGTGACGACTGGTAGGCTACTGCTTTCTGACAGGATCTACCATCTACTAGGTGTGGCATTGTGCACGCACGCACGCACGCATGCACACACACACACACACACACACACACACACACACACACACACACACACACACACACACACACACACACACACACACACACACACACACACACACACACACACACACACACACACACACACACACACACACACACACACACACACACACACACACACACACACACAGAGAGAGAGAGAGATAGGACATGTACCCCTCTTCTTAAGGACACTTGGAAGATTAGTCCAAATGGGGACTGAAAGACATCTGAATAAAATCAAAATCTCCTCCTGGGATTTCTGTACCATTCGAATGGCAGTATCCTGTTAGGTAGGTCAGCTGAGGCCCCAAAATGCTTATGCGGATTTGTCTCTTTGATTTCCCTTCTCCAAAATCAATGGGAAGGCATGCAAACCTAATCTAACTGTCAGTTAATGTCGTATTTGTCTGTTATACACTAAAGGTCAGGCTCCAGCTCTATTACTTATATAACGGACTATAGAGAACACAGGCTTTACATTGGCTTGTGTTAAATACACAAAACATTAAGAACACCTACTCTTTCCATGACATAGACAGACCAGGTGAGTCCAGGTGAAACTTAGGATCCCTTATTGATGTCCCTTGTCACAGGTTAATGAAGGATTTTTAAGCCTCGAGACAATTCAGACATGGATTGTGTATGTGTGCCATTCAGAGGGTGAATGGGTGCCTTTGAACAGGGTATGGTAGTAGGAGCCAGGCGCACCGGTTTGTGCCAACTGCAACGCTGCTGGGTTTTTCACGCTCAACAGATTCCTGTGTGTATCAAGAATGGTCCACCATCTAAAGGACATCAAACCAAATTGACACAACTGTGGGAAGCATTGGAGTCAACAAGGGCCAGCATCCCTGTGGAACACTTTCGACACCTTGTAGAGTCCATGCCCCGACGAATTGAGGCTGTTCTGAGCAACTCAATATTAGGAAGGTGGTCCTAATGTCTGGTTTTCTCAGTGTATAGGACACATGACACATGCATCACTTTTTCTTTTAAAGGGACACTGATAGGCAACATCAATATATTTTAAACAATTCTGTCTAGAACAAATGTATTTTTACCCTGCAAATGGAGAAAGGTGAGGGAGCCATTATCAGTTTTAATGGGCACCTCTGCTCTGCTCCAAGCTACAATCAGCCAAAAGACTGGCCTACTGCAATCCATAAAGAGATGTGTTAAAGTAGCTGTATGTATGATTGATGACAGTGAAAACTTTTATGGGACCCAAAGGGAGAACTCGTCAGCTGCCAATAGCTAACAAAATAACAGAGCAAAGTGTTAGAACAACAGAGTGATATTCCTCAACTTATTAGCAGAGATCAGCAGATCTCAACCAGAACAAAAACACTGAGACAGCTATTGGTTTAAGGACAAAATGTATAATGGTCCAATATTTCATGGCTATTTGATCTTATCTAGATATCTGCCTGTTGTACAGTGCCCTGGGAAAGTATTCAGACCCCTTGACTTTTTACACATTTTGTTACATTACAGATTTACTCTAAAATGGATGAAATAAAATAAACTCCTCATCAATCTACACACAATACCCCATAATGACAAAGCAAAAACAGGTTCATAGAAACAGAAATACCTTATTTACATAAGTATTCAGCAGCATTGAAGGTCCCCAAAAACACAGTGGCGTCCATCATTCTTAAATGGAAGAGGTTTGGAACCACCAAGACTCGTCCTAGAGCTGGCTGCCCAACCAAACTAAGCAATCGGGGGAGAAGGGCCTTGGTCAGGGAGGTGACCAAGAACCAGATAGTCACTCTGATAGAGCTCTAGAGTTCCTCCGTGGAGATGGGTCTCTGGACAACCATCTCTGCAGCACTCCACCAATCAGGCCTTTGTGGTAGAGTGGCCAGACGGCAGCCACTCCTCAGTAAAAGCCACATGACAGCCCTCTTGGAGTTTGCCAAAAGGCACCTAAAGACTCTCAGACCATGAGAAACAAGATTCTCTGGTCTGATGAAACTCTTTGGCCTGAATGCCAAGCGTCACGTCTGGAGGAAACCTGGCACCAGCCCTACGGTGAAGCATGGTGGTGGCAGCATCATGCTGTGGGGATGTTTTTCAGCAGCAGGGACTGGGAGACTAGCCAGGATCGAGGCAAAGATGAACGGAGCAAAGTAAAGAGAGATCCTTGATGAAAACCACTTTCCAGAGCGCTCAGGACCTCAGACTGGGGTGAAGGTTCACCTTTCAACAACATTAAGCACACAGCCACATTAAGCACCCAGCCAAGACAACACAGGAGCGGCTTCAAGACAAGCCTCTGAATGTCCTTGAGTGGCCCAGCCAGAGCCCGGACTTGAACTGGATCGAACATCTCTGGAGAGACCTGAAAATATCTGTGTAGCAACGCTCCACATCCAACCTGACAGAGCATGAGAGGATCTGCAGAGAAGAATGGGAGAAACTCAACCAAATACAGATGTACCAAACTTATAGAGTCATACACAAAAAGACTTGAGGCTGTATTCACTGCCAAAGGTGCTTCAACTAAGTACTGAGTAAAGGTTCTGAAAACTTATGTAAATGTGATATTTCAGTTTTTTATTTTGTATAAATTAGCAAAAATGTTTTTGTTTTTTTAACAACAGTTTTTGCTTTGTCATTATAGGGTATTGTTTGTAGATCGATGAGGAAAAAACTATGTAATACATTTTAGAATAAGGCTGTAACCTAACAAAATGTGTAAAAAGTCAAGGGGTCTGAATACTTTCCGAAGGCACTGTACATATTGTTTTAACTATAATTGTTTTAACTATAATTCTACAATATAAAATATTGGTCTACATTCTGAATCCATGGTATTGCTTCCATAGGATTTGAACATTTGTGTTGATAATAATAATACTTTTTTTTAAAGACAGAAAACTATCTGAATTGTATTTCCAGATACAGTACATGATAAACTTTTGTTGTCCCAGTGCCCAAAATACATCCCTCCGCCGAGCTGTTTTGTGAGATGCAACTACAGTTGAAGTCGGAAGTCTACATACACTTAGGTTGGAGTCATTAAAACTCGTTTTTCAACCACTCAAGACATGTCTTGTTCACAAACTGTAGTTTTGGCTATTCGGTTAGGACATCTACTTTGTGCATGACACAAGTAATTCTTCCAACAATTGTTTACAGACAGATTATTTCACTTATAATTCACTATCACAATTCCAGTGGGTCAGAAGTTTACATACACGAAGTTGACTGCCTTTAAACAGCTTGGAAAATTCCAGAAAATGATGTCATGGATTTAGAAGCTTCTGATAGGCTAATTGACATCATTTGAGTCAATTGGAGGTGTACCTGTGGATGTATTTCAATGCCTACCTTCAAACTCAGTGCCTCTCGATTGACATCATGGGAAAATCAAAAGAAATCAGCCAAAAATCAGCCTTCACCATCCCAACCGTGAAGCACGGGGGTGGGAGCATCATGTTGTGGGGGTGCTTTGCAGCATGAGGAACTGGTGCACTTCACAAAATAGATTGCATCATGAGGCAGGAAAATTATGTGGATATATTGAAGCAACATCTCAAGACATCAGTCAGGAAGTTAAAGCTTGGTCGCAAATGGGTCTTCCAAATGGACAATGACCCCAAGCATACTTCCAAAGTTGCTTAAGGACAACAAAATGGCTTAAGGACAACAAAGTCAAGGTATTGGAGTGGCCAACACACAGCCCTGACCTCAATCCTATAGAAAATGTGTGGGCAGAACTGAAAAAGCGTGTGCGAGCAAGGAGGCCTACAAACCTGACTCAGTTACACCAGCTCTGTCAGGAGGAATGGGCCAAAATTCACCCATCTTATTGTGGGAAGCTTGTGGAAGGCTACCCGAAACGTTTGACCCAAGTTAAACAATTTAAAGGCAATGCTACCAAATACTAATTGAGTGTATGTAAACTTCTGACCCACTGGGAATGTGATGAAAGAAATAAAAGCTGAAATAAATCATTCTCTCTACTATTATTCTGACATTTCACATTCTTAAAATGAAGTGGTGATCCTAACTGACCTAAGACAGGGAATTTTTACTAGGATTAAATGTCAGGAATTGTGAAAAACTGAGTTTAAATGTATTTGGCTAAGGTGTAAACTTCCGACTTCAACTGTATCTAAGATCATCTATTTGGGTGTTTTTGTTTGTTTATCGCAGCATGAATATTCAGTCAATTCATTTAACTTGTGCACACATCATGTCTGATTAGCTGTAGGGTTATGCATGGGCCGTTGGTTTGACGGGGGTGGATAGGAGCTGAATAAAAGAATGCTGCAAATGGTCTCATGGCAATTCTTATGTGGGTGGATCCTCTGAAAATGAGAAACCATTATTATTTATGTTCAAGCATCGAACTTGTTCTTTTTATTTGTTTTTATTTGTTTTAGCACACAGCTTTTTAATGGGTGACTCGGCGCATGCAAACAACAATATGAAAGTGGGAATCAGCATAAAGACCATCATCAAAATAGTTCATAATAAAAAGAAAGAACAGAATACAATCCATTCACTGGTTCCATGTTTTTATTTTATTTATTTATTTTTATTTATCCGTTATTTTACCAGGTAAGTTGACTGAAGAACACGTTCTCATTTGCAGCAACGACCTGGGGAATAGTTACAGGGGAGAGGAGGGGGATGAATGAGCCAATTGTAAACTGGGGATTATTAGGTGACCGTGATGGTTGAGGGCCAGATTGGGAATTTAGCCAGGACACCGGGGTTAACACCCCTACTCTTACGACAAGTGCCATGGGATCTTTAATGACCTCAGAGAGTCAGGACACCCGTTTAATGTGACAAAGTGCCATGGGATCTTTAATGACCTCAGAGAGTCAGGACACCCGTTTAATGTGACAAAGTGCCATGGGATCTTTAATGACCTCAGAGAGTCAGGACACCCGTTTAATGTGACAAAGTGCCATGGGATCTTTAATGACCTCAGAGAGTCAGGACACCCGTTTAATGTGACAAAGTGCCATGGGATCTTTAATGACCTCAGAGAGTCAGGACACCCGTTTAATGTGACAAAGTGCCATGGGATCTTTAATGACCTCAGAGAGTCAGGACACCCGTTTAATGTGACAAAGTGCCATGGGATCTTTAATGACCTCAGAGAGTCAGGACACCCGTTTAATGTGACAAAGTGCCATGGGATCTTTAATGACCTCAGAGAGTCAGGACACCCGTTTAATGTGACAAAGTGCCATGGGATCTTTAATGACCTCAGAGAGTCAGGACACCCGTTTAATGTGACAAAGTGCCATGGGATCTTTAATGACCTCAGAGAGTCAGGACACCCGTTTAATGTGACAAAGTGCCATGGGATCTTTAATGACCTCAGAGAGTCAGGACACCCGTTTAATGTGACAAAGTGCCATGGGATCTTTAATGACCTCAGAGAGTCAGGACACCCGTTTAATGTGACAAAGTGCCATGGGATCTTTAATGACCTCAGAGAGTCAGGACACCCGTTTAATGTGACAAAGTGCCATGGGATCTTTAATGACCTCAGAGAGTCAGGACACCCGTTTAATGTGACAAAGTGCCATGGGATCTTTAATGACCTCAGAGAGTCAGGACACCCGTTTAATGTGACAAAGTGCCATGGGATCTTTAATGACCTCAGAGAGTCAGGACACCCGTTTAATGTGACAAAGTGCCATGGGATCTTTAATGACCTCAGAGAGTCAGGACACCCGTTTAATGTGACAAAGTGCCATGGGATCTTTAATGACCTCAGAGAGTCAGGACACCCGTTTAATGTGACAAAGTGCCATGGGATCTTTAATGACCTCAGAGAGTCAGGACACCCGTTTAATGTGACAAAGTGCCATGGGATCTTTAATGACCTCAGAGAGTCAGGACACCCGTTTAATGTGACAAAGTGCCATGGGATCTTTAATGACCTCAGAGAGTCAGGACACCCGTTTAATGTGACAAAGTGCCATGGGATCTTTAATGACCTCAGAGAGTCAGGACACCCGTTTAATGTGACAAAGTGCCATGGGATCTTTAATGACCTCAGAGAGTCAGGACACCCGTTTAATGTGACAAAGTGCCATGGGATCTTTAATGACCTCAGAGAGTCAGGACACCCGTTTAATGTGACAAAGTGCCATGGGATCTTTAATGACCTCAGAGAGTCAGGACACCCGTTTAATGTGACAAAGTGCCATGGGATCTTTAATGACCTCAGAGAGTCAGGACACCCGTTTAATGTGACAAAGTGCCATGGGATCTTTAATGACCTCAGAGAGTCAGGACACCCGTTTAATGACCTCAGAGAGTCAGGACACCCGTTTAATGTGACAAAGGAGTCAAAGAAACAGATCAAACAGAAATGAAGAACAATAGTTTACCTTTCTGTTATTTTAATGTCCTTTGTTCTAAAATTATTACAATAGTGAAGATTGCATTTAGAACTGATAACAAATTGATATTGAGAACTAGACAAAGGCCTGTGAGGGAGGAAATTGGCCTGTGTGAGCGTTCCAAATTACACCCTATTCCCTATAGACGGGTTGGTTGTTTAGCAACAAAACCGACGCATGCACAACTATGGGGCAAAACAGACGGGGTTGGCTTGGATTGTTGACAACATGTAAATCTTATTTCGTCAGTTTTAAATGTTTATTGAAAACATAAATAATGAGCACTTGTCCCTCAAATACATCATTACAGCTGTTGGTTAGCTAGCTAGAGAATGTTAGCGAATTAGCAAAGATATGACATCAGTCAAAACACCTCAAAACCAGATATGGTATCAAGAATAAGGTAAAATGAGCTGAAACGAGCCACCTATGATTCCACACATGCAAGATGCTTGTAATTGTTGCTATCTCTCTGGCCATCCAGAATCTCAACAGCACACGGACTCCATTACAGCGTGGGCATCGCTATAGTGCAGTACATTTGACCAGGGCCCATAGAAGTACAACTTGGCTAGCATGTGTCTTGGTATAATAGTATCCTTTAGAAAAGATCCAGCATATCATCGATACCCTTTTCAGTAAAACATTTCTCCTGACCTGCAGTAATCTCAGTAACACTGCATTGGGCTATGTGTTATTACCTGGTTGGTTCTGAGATGAATTACTATGTAGAACTTAATGTAAAGTACACTAGCTGTGCACCCTTTAAAAAAAGGAACAAATGGAATTTTAATCTTGGAGTCCGAGGTCATTGGATATAATTTCCTGAATGACTTCCTGAAGTTGCAAGTTTTGATTTCCATAAATCTAAAGGAACTCTGAAAGCCATGCACTATTAAATCCATCTCCGGTCCTGGGCTTGAGAAAGCATTGACAATAGACAATCCTTTCCTTGAAAGTCTGATTTGTGAAAGCCTAAGATCAATAAAAGCTTTTCAATAAAATACACATGCAATATGTGACTCTCCAATGACCAGAGGGGAAATAGATTGGTCTGAAGGCTACCAATGCACTTTCTCAAGGGTAATGGTTTGAGTGTGTGTGTATGTGTGTGTGTTTGACCGATCAATTGACTGATGTGTTCCTTCCCAAAAGGCTCTGATTGCACTCCTCAATCTTAGTCTCCACCCTGCCTGTCTGTCAGTCAGACTCCCGCTGAAGTCCCTTCTCAAACCTTAGTCTCCACCCTGCCATGTCTGTCTGTCAAACTCCCTCTGAAGTCCCTTCTCAAATCTTAGTCTCCGCCCTGCCTGTCTGTCTACCAGACTCCCCCTGAAGTCCCTTCTCAAACCTTAGTCTCCATCCTGTCTGTCTGTCAGTCAGACTCCCCCTGAAGTCCCTTCTCAAACCTTAGTCTCCGCCCTGCCTGTCTGTCTACCAGACTCCCCCTGAAGTCCCTTCTCAAACCTTAGTCTCCATCCTGTCTGTCTGTCAGTCAGACTCCCCCTGAAGTCCCTTCTCAAACCTTAGTCTCCGCCCTGCCTGTCTGTACCAGACTCCCCCTGAAGTCACTTCTCAAACCTTAGTCTCCATCCTGTCTGTCTGTCAGTCAGACTCCCCCTGAAGTCCCTTCTCAAACCTTAGTCTCCATCCTGTCTGTCTGTCAGTCAGACTCTCCCTGAAGTCCCTTCTCAAACCTTAGTCTCCACCCTGCCTGTCTGTCTACCAGACTCCCCCTGAAGTCCCTTCTCAAACCTTAGTCTCCATCCTGTCTGTCTGTCAGTCAGACTCCCCCTGAAGTCCCTTCTCAAACCTTAGTCTCCGCCCTGCCTGTCTGTCTACCAGACTCTTGACAAGCTGACTAACTCGTCTCCTGACTGTGAGTGTGAGTGACAGGGATGAGATGGGGGTGGCAGTGAGCTGGGTTCACCTTAGGATATACAGCTCTCACCCCTCTCTACTCTCTGTCTGGTGTGTTATACAAGCTAGAGAACTAGGAGCTAAGAGTATCCATTATCCCCAGGTCATTTGAGGGAACCTCTATGATTTTTGATCACTGAGGCATTATATCATGTCTGATTGACCAGGGGAGCTCCTCTGTCTGCTGCATTACAATTTCCAGTCATAGTTCTTCCTGCTGGCAGAAGAGTACCACACATACAGGCATACAGGGGCCTGACAGGTCAATGACGGCAGAAACTCTTATCATGCTACAAA
The DNA here is from genome assembly GCF_045679555.1 of Salvelinus alpinus. Lineage (NCBI taxonomy): Eukaryota > Metazoa > Chordata > Actinopteri > Salmoniformes > Salmonidae > Salvelinus > Salvelinus alpinus. Next base: position 21,530,449 of record NC_092114.1, read on the forward strand.
TGACTTAAGTACAGACTTCCTCTGACTTCGTGCCAATGGGAGAGCACATTCCGAGCCATGATATAGCATTGCGTCGACCACATAGAAATCCATAGTCTGGATAAGGCTGGGGAGTTACAAAGGAATGAAGCCCCGAAGCTTCCATGGAATTCGCCCAAAATTGAATTGCCTTCGTAGCTCTCTAAACCAGTACACATCAGTAGAGAAACCCTCATCACAGCCCCAGCCTCCTGGGTGTTTTCACCCTCATCAGAGCCCCATCCCTGTGGTTGTTTTCACCCTCATCAGAGCCCCATCCTTGTGGTTGTTTTCACCCACATCACAGCCCCAGCCTCCTGGGTGTTTTCACCCTCAGAGGCCCAGCCTCCTGGGTGTTTTCACACTGAACAGAGCAGTACCATTAGGGTACCATCCCAAATGGTACCCTATACCATAGAGAGTGCACTATCAAGGGAATATGGTGCCATTTGGAACAGGGATCATGACAGTTATCTAATGGACCAGAATGACAATGTTGATGGAGCTGAAACAGTATTTAGGTCTCTGACAATGTTTGTGGATTCATGCTGCGTCTGGCTATTTATGTTTGGTTGGAGTTGTTCCACGTCATGCTTGGGTGTGCAGGCACATCTGTTTCTATCGGTGTTTGTACAGGTTGTTTACAAGGTGTAAGTGATCGTGTGGACACAACACAATAGAATGTGTATTTTCCTGAGGCCACAGTAGCTGTGGTGAGCAGGGCTGGCTCTAGCCTTTTGGGTGCCCTAAGAGTGATTTGGTTGGGGGCCCTAAGCAAGATTTGGTGTGAGACATTTTTGCAGTTTTAAAGCTAATTTCTTAAAATTCTACACTTATGCCATGTTAATATGTGAGTGAGAGTTACTAACAAAATCAATGTAGCCCCCTGGCTAGATTAACATGCCAATCTAAAAATTGTTAGCTGACATGGCTAATTGAGTGACTACATCTCAACCAGATAGTCCTGTACATCTCATACAGATAGTCCTGTACATCTCATACAGATAGTCCAGTACATCTCAACCAGATAGTCCAGTACATCTCATACAGATAGTCCTGTACATCTCATACAGATAGTCCAGTACATCTCAACCAGATAGTCCTGTACATCTCAAACAGATAGTCCAGTACATCTCAAACAGATAGTCCTGTACATCTCAACCAGATAGTCCTGTACATCTCAACCAGATAGTCCAGTACATCTCAAACAGATAGTCCAGTACATCTCAAACAGATAGTCCTGTACATCTCAACCAGATAGTCCTGTACATCTCATACAGATAGTCCTGTACATCTCATACAGATAGTCCTGTACATCTCAAACAGATAGTCCTGTACATCTCAACCAGATAGTCCTGTACATCTCAAACAGATAGTCCAGTACATCTCAAACAGATAGTCCAGTACATCTCAAACAGATAGTCCTGTACATCTCAACCAGATAGTCCTGTACATCTCAACCAGATAGTCCTGTACATCTCATACAGATAGTCCTGTACATCTCATACAGATAGTCCTGTACATCTCATACAGATAGTCCTGTACATCTCATACAGATAGTCCAGTACATCTCAACCAGATAGTCCTGTACATCTCATACAGATAGTCCTGTACATCTCATACAGATAGTCCAGTACATCTCAACCAGATAGTCCTGTACATCTCATACAGATAGTCCTGTACATCTCATACAGATAGTCCTGTACATCTCAAACAGATAGTCCTGTACATCTCATACAGATAGTCCTGTACATCTCATACAGATAGTCCTGTACATCTCATACAGATAGTCCTGTACATCTCATACAGATAGTCCTGTACATCTCATACAGATAGTCCTGTACATCTCATACAGATAGTCCTGTACATCTCATACAGATAGTCCTGTACATCTCATACAGATAGTCCTGTACATCTCATACAGATAGTCCTGTACATCTCAACCAGATAGTCCTGTACATCTCATACAGATAGTCCTGTACATCTCATACAGATAGTCCTGTACATCTCAAACAGATAGTCCTGTACATCTCATACAGATAGTCCAGTACATCTCAACCAGATAGTCCTGTACATCTCAAACAGATAGTCCTGTACATCTCAACCAGATAGTCCTGTACATCTCATACAGATAGCCCAGTACATCTCAACCAGATAGTCCAGTACATCTCAAACAGATACCCCAGTACATCTCAACCAGATAGCCCAGTACATCTCAAACAGATAGCCCAGTACATCTCAACCAGATAGTCCTGTACATCTCAACCAGATAGTCCTGTACATCTCATACAGATAGTCCAGTACATCTCAACCAGATAGTCCTGTACATCTCAACCAGATAGTCCTGTACATCTCAAACAGATAGTCCAGTACATCTCAACCAGATAGTCCTGTACATCTCATACAGATAGTCCTGTACATCTCAACCAGATACCCCAGTACATCTCAACCAGATAGTCCTGTACATCTCAACCAGATAGTCCTGTACATCTCATACAGATAGTCCAGTACATCTCAAGCAGATAGTCCTATACATCTCATACAGATAGTCCTGTACATCTCAAACAGATAGTCCTGTACATCTCATACAGATAGTCCAGTACATCTCATACAGATAGTCCAGTACATCTCAACCAGATACCCCAGTACATCTCAACCAGATAGTCCTGTACATCTCATACAGATAGTCCAGTACATCTCAAGCAGATAGTCCTGTACATCTCAAACAGATAGTCCTGTACATCTCATACAGATAGTCCAGTACATCTCAACCAGATAGTCCTGTACATCTCAACCAGATAGTCCTGTACATCTCAAACAGATAGTCCAGTACATCTCAACCAGATAGTCCTGTACATCTCATACAGATAGTCCTGTACATCTCAACCAGATACCCCAGTACATCTCAACCAGATAGTCCTGTACATCTCAACCAGATAGTCCTGTACATCTCATACAGATAGTCCAGTACATCTCAAGCAGATAGTCCTGTACATCTCATACAGATAGTCCTGTACATCTCAAACAGATAGTCCTGTACATCTCATACAGATAGTCCAGTACATCTCATACAGATAGTCCAGTACATCTCAACCAGATACCCCAGTACATCTCAACCAGATAGTCCTGTACATCTCATACAGATAGTCCAGTACATCTCAAGCAGATAGTCCTGTACATCTCAAACAGATAGTCCTGTACATCTCATACAGATAGTCCAGTACATCTCAACCAGATAGTCCTGTACATCTCAAACAGATAGTCCTGTACATCTCATACAGATAGTCCTGTACATCTCAACAAGATACCCCAGTACATCTCAACCAGATAGTCCAGTACATCTCAAGCAGATAGTCCTGTACATCTCAAACAGATAGTCCTGTACATCTCATACAGATAGTCCAGTACATCTCAACCAGATAGTCCAGTACATCTCAACCAGATAGTCCTGTACATCTCAAACAGATAGTCCTGTACATCTCATACAGATAGTCCAGTACATCTCAAACAGATAGTCCTGTACATCTCATGCAGATAGTCCTGTACATCTCAAACAGATAGTCCTGTACATCTCATACAGATAGTCCTGTACATCTCAAACAGATAGTCCTGTACATCTCATACAGATAGTCCTGTACATCTCATACAGATAGTCCAGTACATCTCATACAGATAGTCCAGTACATCTCAAACAGATAGTCCTGTACATCTCATACAGATAGTCCTGTACATCTCATACAGATAGTCCTGTACATCTCAAACAGATAGTCCAGTACATCTCATACAGATAGTCCAGTACATCTCAACCAGATACCCCAGTACATCTCAACCAGATAGTCCTGTACATCTCATACAGATAGTCCAGTACATCTCAAACAGATAGTCCTGTACATCTCATACAGATAGTCCTGTACATCTCAAACAGATAGTCCTGTACATCTCAACCAGATAGTCCTGTACATCTCAACCAGATACCCCAGTACATCTCAACCAGATAGTCCTGTACATCTCAAACAGATAGTCCTGTACATCTCAAACAGATAGTCCTGTACATCTCAACCAGATACCCCAGTACATCTCAACCAGATAGTCCTGTACATCTCATACAGATAGTCCAGTACATCTCAACCAGATACCCCAGTACATCTCAACCAGATAGTCCTGTACATCTCAACCAGATACCCCAGTACATCTCAACCAGATAGTCCAGTACATCTCATACAAATAGTCCAGTACATCTCAAACAGATAGTCCTGTACATCTCATACAGATAGTCCTGTACATCTCAAACAGATAGTCCTGTACATCTCAAACAGATAGTCCTGTACATCTCATACAGATAGTCCTGTACATCTCATACAGATAGTCCTGTACATCTCATACAGATAGTCCAGTACATCTCAAACAGATAGTCCTGTACATCTCATACAGATAGTCCAGTACATCTCAACCAGATAGTCCTGTACATCTCAAACAGATAGTCCTGTACATCTCATACAGATAGTCCTGTACATCTCATACAGATAGTCCTGTACATCTCATACAGATAGTCCAGTACATCTCAAACAGATAGTCCTGTACATCTCATACAGATAGTCCAGTACATCTCATACAGATAGTCCAGTACATCTCAAACAGATAGTCCTGTACATCTCATACAGATAGTCCTCTACATCTCAAACAGATAGTCCTGTACATCTCATACAGATAGTCCAGTACATCTCATACAGATAGTCCAGTACATCTCATACAGATAGTCCAGTACATCTCAAACAGATAGTCCAGTACATCTCATACAGATAGTCCAGTACATCTCAAACAGATAGTCCTGTACATCTCATACAGATAGTCCAGTACATCTCAAACAGATAGTCCTGTACATCTCATACAGATAGTCCTGTACATCTCATACAGATAGTCCAGTACATCTCAAACAGATAGTCCTGTACATCTCAACCAGATACCCCAGTACATCTCAACCAGATAGTCCTGTACATCTCATACAGATAGTCCAGTACATCTCAACCAGATACCCCAGTACATCTCAACCAGATAGTCCTGTACATCTCAACCAGATACCCCAGTACATCTCAACCAGATAGTCCTGTACATCTCATACAAATAGTCCAGTACATCTCAAACAGATAGTCCTGTACATCTCATACAGATAGTCCTGTACATCTCAAACAGATAGTCCTGTACATCTCAAACAGATAGTCCTGTACATCTCATACAGATAGTCCTGTACATCTCATACAGATAGTCCAGTACATCTCAAACAGATAGTCCTGTACATCTCAACCAGATACCCCAGTACATCTCAACCAGATAGTCCTGTACATCTCATACAGATAGTCCAGTACATCTCAACCAGATACCCCAGTACATCTCAACCAGATAGTCCTGTACATCTCAACCAGATACCCCAGTACATCTCAACCAGATAGTCCTGTACATCTCATACAAATAGTCCAGTACATCTCAAACAGATAGTCCTGTACATCTCATACAGATAGTCCTGTACATCTCAAACAGATAGTCCTGTACATCTCAAACAGATAGTCCTGTACATCTCATACAGATAGTCCTGTACATCTCATACAGATAGTCCAGTACATCTCAACCAGATAGTCCTGTACATCTCAAACAGATAGTCCTGTACATCTCATACAGATAGTCCTGTACATCTCATACAGATAGTCCTGTACATCTCATACAGATAGTCCAGTACATCTCAAACAGATAGTCCTGTACATCTCATACAGATAGTCCAGTACATCTCAACCAGATAGTCCTGTACATCTCAACCAGATAGTCCTGTACATCTCAAACAGATAGTCCAGTACATCTCAACCAGATAGTCCTGTACATCTCATACAGATAGTCCTGTACATCTCAACCAGATACCCCAGTACATCTCAACCAGATAGTCCTGTACATCTCAACCAGATAGTCCTGTACATCTCATACAGATAGTCCAGTACATCTCAAGCAGATAGTCCTGTACATCTCATACAGATAGTCCTGTACATCTCAAACAGATAGTCCTGTACATCTCATACAGATAGTCCAGTACATCTCATACAGATAGTCCAGTACATCTCAACCAGATACCCCAGTACATCTCAACCAGATAGTCCTGTACATCTCATACAGATAGTCCAGTACATCTCAAGCAGATAGTCCTGTACATCTCAAACAGATAGTCCTGTACATCTCATACAGATAGCCCAGTACATCTCAACCAGATAGTCCTGTACATCTCAACCAGATAGTCCTGTACATCTCAAACAGATAGTCCAGTACATCTCAACCAGATAGTCCTGTACATCTCATACAGATAGTCCTGTACATCTCAACCAGATACCCCAGTACATCTCAACCAGATAGTCCTGTACATCTCAACCAGATAGTCCTGTACATCTCATACAGATAGTCCAGTACATCTCAAGCAGATAGTCCTGTACATCTCATACAGATAGTCCTGTACATCTCAAACAGATAGTCCTGTACATCTCATACAGATAGTCCAGTACATCTCATACAGATAGTCCAGTACATCTCAACCAGATACCCCAGTACATCTCAACCAGATAGTCCTGTACATCTCATACAGATAGTCCAGTACATCTCAAGCAGATAGTCCTGTACATCTCAAACAGATAGTCCTGTACATCTCATACAGATAGTCCAGTACATCTCAACCAGATAGTCCTGTACATCTCAAACAGATAGTCCTGTACATCTCATACAGATAGTCCTGTACATCTCAAACAGATAGTCCAGTACATCTCATACAGATAGTCCAGTACATCTCAACCAGATACCCCAGTACATCTCAACCAGATAGTCCTGTACATCTCATACAGATAGTCCAGTACATCTCAAGCAGATAGTCCTGTACATCTCATACAGATAGTCCTGTACATCTCAAACAGATAGTCCTGTACATCTCATACAGATAGTCCAGTACATCTCATACAGATAGTCCAGTACATCTCAACAAGATACCCCAGTACATCTCAACCAGATAGTCCAGTACATCTCAAGCAGATAGTCCTGTACATCTCAAACAGATAGTCCTGTACATCTCATACAGATAGTCCAGTACATCTCAACCAGATAGTCCAGTACATCTCAACCAGATAGTCCTGTACATCTCAAACAGATAGTCCTGTACATCTCATACAGATAGTCCAGTACATCTCAAACAGATAGTCCTGTACATCTCATGCAGATAGTCCTGTACATCTCAAACAGATAGTCCTGTACATCTCATACAGATAGTCCTGTACATCTCAAACAGATAGTCCTGTACATCTCATACAGATAGTCCTGTATATCTCATACAGATAGTCCAGTACATCTCATACAGATAGTCCAGTACATCTCAAACAGATAGTCCTGTACATCTCATACAGATAGTCCTGTACATCTCATACAGATAGTCCTGTACATCTCAAACAGATAGTCCTGTACATCTCATACAGATAGTCCTGTATATCTCATACAGATAGTCCAGTACATCTCATACAGATAGTCCAGTACATCTCAAACAGATAGTCCTGTACATCTCATACAGATAGTCCTGTACATCTCATACAGATAGTCCTGTACATCTCAAACAGATAGTCCTGTACATCTCAACCAGATAGTCCTGTACATCTCAACCAGATACCCCAGTACATCTCAACCAGATAGTCCTGTACATCTCATACAGATAGTCCTGTACATCTCAAACAGATAGTCCTGTACATCTCAACCAGATACCCCAGTACATCTCAACCAGATAGTCCTGTACATCTCATACAGATAGTCCAGTACATCTCAACCAGATACCCCAGTACATCTCAACCAGATAGTCCTGTACATCTCAACCAGATACCCCAGTACATCTCAACCAGATAGTCCTGTACATCTCATACAGATAGTCCAGTACATCTCAAACAGATAGTCCTGTACATCTCATACAGATAGTCCTGTACATCTCAAACAGATAGTCCTGTACATCTCAAACAGATAGTCCTGTACATCTCATACAGATAGTCCTGTACATCTCATACAGATAGTCCTGTACATCTCATACAGATAGTCCAGTACATCTCAAACAGATAGTCCTGTACATCTCATACAGATAGTCCAGTACATCTCAACCAGATAGTCCTGTACATCTCAAACAGATAGTCCTGTACATCTCATACAGATAGTCCTGTACATCTCATACAGATAGTCCTGTACATCTCATACAGATAGTCCTGTACATCTCATACAGATAGTCCTGTACATCTCATACAGATAGTCCAGTACATCTCAAACAGATAGTCCTGTACATCTCATACAGATAGTCCAGTACATCTCATACAGATAGTCCAGTACATCTCAAACAGATAGTCCTGTACATCTCATACAGATAGTCCTCTACATCTCAAACAGATAGTCCTGTACATCTCATACAGATAGTCCAGTACATCTCATACAGATAGTCCAGTACATCTCATACAGATAGTCCAGTACATCTCAAACAGATAGTCCAGTACATCTCATACAGATAGTCCAGTACATCTCAAACAGATAGTCCTGTACATCTCATACAGATAGTCCAGTACATCTCAAACAGATAGTCCTGTACATCTCATACAGATAGTCCTGTACATCTCATACAGATAGTCCAGTACATCTCAAACAGATAGTCCTGTACATCTCATACAGATAGTCCAGTACATCTCAAACAGATAGTCCTGTACATCTCAACCAGATAGTCCTGTACATCTCATACAGATAGTCCTGTACATCTCAAACAGATAGTCCTGTACATCTCATACAGATAGTCCTGTACATCTCATACAGATAGTCCTGTACATCTCATACAGATAGTCCAGTACATCTCAAACAGATAGTCCTGTACATATCATACAGATAGTCCAGTACATCTCATACAGATAGTCCAGTACATCTCAAACAGATAGTCCTGTACATCTCATACAGATAGTCCTGTACATCTCATACAGATAGTCCTGTACATCTCAAACAGATAGTCCAGTACATCTCATACAGATAGTCCAGTACATCTCATACAGATAGTACTGTGCATCTCAAACAGGGATGTTAAGGGCCTAGGACAGCAGGAGGAAAGGCTCATTAATTAAGCTACAATGTCCCCTGGTGCCACCCAGTAAAGTATTGTAGACACACTGTAAAAGAGATACATGCATAAATGAAGGCTAATATTGAACTAGACACCGTATTTGACCTCATAAGGAGGGTTAAAGAGACCACATATATACAGAAAGTGTCATTGAAAGTGTTTTATATAAGATATCTTTACAAAATGTCACCTTCATGGCCAACTTTCTCTCTACCCTACTCTTTCACATTTTCTCAAGGATCCCCCCCCCTAGGTAATTTCCTAGCATTGTGATAGGACCCCAGGGCCAGTGTTAGTCCAGCTCTAACACCCACACTGTGAAGGACAAGACCAGGGCCAGTGTTAGTCCAGCTCTAACACCCACACTGTGAAGGACAAGACCAGGGCCAGTGTTAGTCCAGCTCTAAAACCCACACTGTGAAGGACAAGACCAGGGCCAGTGTTAGTCCAGCTCTAACACCCACACTGTGAAGGACAAGACCAGGGCCAGTGTTAGTCCAGCTCTAACACCCACACTGTGAAGGACAAGACCAGGGCCAGTGTTAGTCCAGCTCTAACACCCACACTGTGAAGGACAAGACCAGGGCCAGTGTTAGTCCAGCTCTAACACCCACACTGTGAAGGACAAGACCAGGGCCAGTGTTAGTCCAGCTCTAACACCCACACTGTGAAGGACAAGACCAGGGCCAGTGTTAGTCCAGCTCTAACACCCACACTGTGAAGGACAAGACCAGGGCCAGTGTTAGTCCAGCTCTAACACCCACACTGTGAAGGACAAGACCAGGGCCAGTGTTAGTCCAGCTCTAACACCCACACTGTGAAGGACAAGACCAGGGCCAGTGTTAGTCCAGCTCTAACACCCACACTGTGAAGGACAAGACCAGGGCCAGTGTTAGTCCAGCTCTAACACCCACACTGTGAAGGACAAGACCAGGGCCAGTGTTAGTCCAGCTCTAACACCCACACTGTGAAGGACAAGACCAGGGCCAGTGTTAGTCCAGCTCTAACACCCACACTGTGAAGGACAAGACCAGGGCCAGTGTTAGTCCAGCTCTAACACCCACACTGTGAAGGACAAGACCAGGGCCAGTGTTAGTCCAGCTCTAACACCCACACTGTGAAGGACAAGACCAGGGCCAGTGTTAGTCCAGCTCTAACACCCACACTGTGAAGGACAAGACCAGGGCCAGTGTTAGTCCAGCTCTAACACCCACACTGTGAAGGAAAAGACCAGGGCCAGTGTTAGTCCAGCATTAACACCCACACTGAAGGCCTGGGCCAGACCAGAGGGTCTCTGTGTGTGAAGTGGAGCCAGGTTAGTCAGATGACCAGGCAGCCAGCTACACCACATAGCCAGGCGTTTGAAGCTCAGCTCATGGATGGATGGCCTGACATTCTTCTTTAGAATTCTCTTATATAGTGCAGAATTCATGGCTTCTTCAATGATGGCAAGTCATCCAAGTCCTGAGGCAGCAAAGCATCCCCAAACTGTCACACTATTACCACCATGCTTGACTGTTTGTATGATGTTCTTACTGTGGAATGCAGCTGTAAACATTTTGACTTGTCTGTCCATAGAAGAGTCTTCCAGGAGTCTCGACGATCATCCAGGTCCTTCCAGGTGCTTTTGAGTAAACTTTTTGGACAACATGGGTCCCGTTATGTCTGGCAAAAACCAAACACTGCAGTCCACAGCAAGAACCTCATACAGTTAAACAATGGTGATGATAGTGTGACGATTTGGGGGTGCTTTGCTGCATCAGGACATTCTACAGGAGAATGTCAGGCCATCCATCCGTGAGCTGCAGAACAGCTGTGTCATGCAGCAAGACAATGATCAAAACACACAAGGAAGTATACAGCAGAATGGCTGAAAAGCAACAAATGTAAAGTTCTGGAATGGCCTAGTCAAAGTCCAGACCTAAACCCCATGAGATGTTGTGGCATGACCTTAAATGAGCAGTTCATGCTCGAAAAACCCACAAATGTCACCGAGTTAAAGCAGTTCTGCATGGAAGAGTGGGAAAAATGTATGCATAGAGATGTGAGATACTGACCAACAACTACAGGAAGCTTAGGGTTACAGTCATTTTGATATATTTTTTTAAACCTTTATTTAACTAGGCAAGTCAGTTCAGAACAAATTCTTTTTTACAATGACGGCCTACACCGGGCAAACCTGGACAACGCTGGGCCAATTGTGCACTGCCCTATGGGACTCCCAATCACAGCCTGTTGTGATATAGCCTGGATTCGAACCAGGGTGTGTCTAGCACTGAGATGCAGTGCCTTAGACTGCTGCGCCACTCAGGAGCCCAATGGTCATTGCAGCTAAAGGTGGCAAAACCAGCTATTGAGTGTAAGGGGGCAATTACTTTTTCACACAGGGGAATTGGGTGTTGCATAACGTGGTTTATTAAATAAATAAAATACGTATATATTTTATGGGTTAGTTGTTCACTCAGATTTCCTTTATCTAATATTAGGTTTAAGATCTGATAACATTCAGGGTCAAAAATATGCAAAAACAGATCAACTCAGAAAGGGGGCAAATACTTATTTTCACAGCACTGTATCCATCCATCCATCCATCCGTCCATCCATCCGTCCATCCATCCGTCCATCCATCCGTCCATCCATCCATCCATCCATCCATCTATCGTCCATCCATCTATCCGTCCGTCCATCCATCCATCCATCCGTTTATCCATCCATCCATCCATCCATCCGTCTATCCATCCATCCATCCATCCGTCTATCCATCCATCCGTCTATCCATCCATCCGTCTATCCATCCATCCATCCGTCTGCAGCACAAGGAGAAGTCAGACAGAGTGAGCAAGGCTGGGTTTAAATGTTAGTGTGTTTATTGTGTTACTGTATAATCATCTTACTTTAGTCTACAGCGCCAACATTTAACGATTTATTTTCACAATAGTGCCACTGGAGTTGAATAATATGTAGTCTAATTGTGTCTTTTTAAATATTCTTTTACAGTTGACAACAAGATACAGGGTACCGCCAGCAAACGGATGATAGAACACTTATAGTACTTATCATATAGAAATCGTCCTGAATCCAAATTGACAATAAATAAAAACGACATTTTACACATTACATTTACAGCATTATTTTGGGATAGTTATGCATGAAAACATAATGGAATCAGTTGCGATATCAAAAACGTATATTTTTACAGATGCAGTGACAATGATGGACGTTGTTTGTTTGGACAATAAAAACCCTTTTACATATATGACTTGGAAAGAAACGATTGCAGAACGTGCAAGATATCATCTAAACCCACGTTAGACCTAGTGCATCATCTATAACTAACCATTCAATATGTTCAGAATCAACATTAGATCAGGATAAATCATTTATGGACGTAACAAAGTACAGGTAGTTATAGTCCTGGACGAACAAGCTCTGAGGTTCCCTTAGGTACAGCTCTAGGATCAGCTTCCCCTCCCCCCAATCCGAACCTTTACCATTAGTGGTGGAAATGCAAAACTGACCCTAGATCAGCGTCTGTGGTGCGTTCACCCTACACTACTGGAACAACAGAACAAACATAGTGCCGTCATCCTCATTAATGGATACTTGAAGGGCACTAGAGACTGGATGTCTCCATAGGCGTAACCCTAAAGGAAAGTATTTCATCAAACATCCCATGCTTTTTCACAAACTGTGTTTCTGCATACATGTGATACCAGGAAAAATGAACTTTTCCTGGATTTCAATGGAAAATGGAACGTTTTCTCAACTCAGCGCTATTTCAGTCGCTTAATAGTCATACAAGTCAAAAAGAAAATATTAAATGATTCAGTTTTTCCCCAGGGCCGACGGGCAGAAAGAACTACATTATGCTATAGACATACAGTAGGAGAAAAAGATAACTGTCTGCCAGTCGATTCACACGTCATGGAGTATCATTCAGCATTTCAAGTCGTTTATCGTAAAAACAAGATTCCTTCCTCATATACATGTATACTGTATTCACGATGAACAGGAAAACGGAGTATCTCCGTGGAAACCTAGAAAACCCAGCGGAACTGTAAGCATATGGGACATCAAAATGAGGGACATACACAAGAGTAGCATATATGTTCTGACTAAGTGTCAAATAACTAACATTCCTGTATGAGTGTATTTGTTAGCAGAAGTTATTTTTTCATTGCTTCTTTTCTGTTCCTGGTAGGTATATGAGCATTCTAGGGTTGCAAAATTCTAGTAACGTTTGAAAAATTCCCAGGTTTTCCAGAAATCCATTAGGAAGATTCCGAAAATCAGGACTAATAAAGTTATATCGGCAATCGTCCAAAGAGGATTTCTGAAACCCCTGGGTATTTGGAGAAAGTTACTGGGATTGCACAACCCTAGGGCATTCTAAAACAGCCTCAGGTTTAGGAGCCACCTTAAATACAATAACCACGTCTGTTTGTCTATCTCTTTGGTCTGTCGATGTCGTCGATAGCCGCCAGGAGTTTCTGCCGGGCCTTCTTGTTGATGTGAGAGCCCAGACACACGTTTACCAGGTTGGCCAGCTGCTTCATGGAGTACTCCTGGTGGGACAGACAGACGGACACACATTATGGACAGACAGCATTTATTCTCAGACAGCATTTAGTCCCAGACAGCATTTCGTTTTACCTCACAGCTTGCTTCACATGACTGAGGAGAAAGTGTCTGCCTATTGTAACAACTGGCTAATTTAACTGTGGTTAACTATTAAGTTTTCACTGCACACGTTTTGGATACCAGTGATGCCATAGGCAAGCACATCATGAGATTTGTGCTACACATTGCTGGTAAACAGGATGAGCTATCCCAGTAGAAATCCCATTAGCACATTGAACAGACTGAGTGAATAATGATCATTATACTGTTCCTCACCCTGTGGTTCTTAATGAACTGCTCCATGTCATTCTCAGTCAGGTAGTAGGCCTTGATGTAGGTCTCCACAAAGTCCTTGTCAGGGATGGGCCTCATGTCCGTCAGCTTCTCAAGCTTCATCAGGAACTGCTGGAAGTCCAGCTGCATCAGGGCCCGCCCTTCGTTACTGCACTTCTTCACGTTACCATAGCTACAGGACAGAACAGGAGACAAGTTGACTTTGTTGACTTTTGTATTATTTCTGCCAGACAGTAGTTCAGAATTTGTTTCGTTTTTGTTGACAGAAGTTCAGAATCCAGAGCAACGATCTAAAAACATGGGATTTGTATTCTTAGTGCCCAAGGCACATGAACGAAGAACAAAAATGTCAAACAGAAAATCTGACATCGACAGAGAGCAAATAAGCCTTAAGGGTTCAATTTTAATTCTGCTCAGACAGTTTTCCTCAAAGCATCTTTTGTCCCAGACAGTTCAAGGGTTCTCAGTTTTAGTCCAGAAAAAGGTCAACAAATAACATTTTTATATTCATATACCTTTCCAACGTTATCTTCGCAGTGTGTGGGGGTCTGGATTTGAGAGTGGATGTGTGTGTAGCGGAACACACAGTAGCGTGACTCTCAGGCTGCCTCCCAAAATGGCACCCTATTCCCATTATACTGCACTGCTTTTGACCAGGGCCCAAAGTAGTGCACTACTAAAGGAATATGGTGCCATTTGGGATGCAGACACAGTCATTCAGGAACTTGGGGATAAACAGGGAGGGGAATCCCAGAGACTAAACCCAGTCTGGGATGGCAGCTGAGAGGGAAAGACTGAGAGCTGAGAGGCAGACACTTGTGAAGGAGCTCCACAGGTCAAATACTGATACACAGGCCATGTCTATGATGATGTGTGAAGGAGCTACACAGGTCAAATACTGATACACAGGCCATGTCTATGATGATGTGTGAAGGAGCTACACAGGTCAAATACTGATACACAGGCCATGTCTATGATGATGTGTGAAGGAGCTACACAGGTCAAATACTGATACACAGGCCATGTCTATGATGAAGTGTGAAGGAGCTACACAGGTCAAATACTGATACACAGGCCATGTCTATGATGAAGTGTGAAGGAGCTACACAGGTCAAATACTGATACACAGGCCATGTCTATGATGATGTGTGAAGGAGCTACACAGGTCAAATACTGATACACAGGCCATGTCTAACATGAAGTGTCAAGCAGAGAATGAAGAGGACCCTGTACAGTTCATTACATGTTAGTTGTACACCATTGGGCATCTTTTCCCATCTTTACCCTAACCCTGGCTTTCCTGTACTGTGATTCCTTTTCAAAACCCTAACCCTGGATTTAGAACATCAAACCCTAACTAACCCTAACCCTGGATTTAGAACATCAAACCCTAACTAATCCTAACCCTGGATTTAGAACATCAAACCCTAACTAACCCTAACCCTGGATTTAGAACATCAAACCCTAACTAACCCTAACCCTGGATTTAGAACATCAAACCCTAACTAACCCTAACCCTGGATTTAGAACATCAAACCCTAACTAACCCTAACCCTGGATTTAGAACATCAAACCCTAACTAATCCTAACCCTGGATTTATAACATCAAACCCTAACTAACCCTAACCCTGGATTTAGAACATCAAACCCTAACTAATCCTAACCCTGGATTTAGAACATCAAACCCTAACTAACCCTAACCCTGGATTTAGAACATCAAACCCTAACTAACCCTAGATTTAGAACATCAAACCCTAACTAACCCTAATCCTGGATTTAGAACATCAAACCCTAACTAACCCTAACCCTGGATTTAGAACATCAAACCCTAACTAACCCTAACCCTGGATTTAGAACATCAAACCCTAACTAACCCTAACCCTGGATTTAGAACATCAAACCCTAACTAACCCTAATCCTGGATTTAGAACATCAAACCCTAACTAACCCTAATCCTGGATTTAGAACATCAAACCCTAACTAACCCTAATCCTGGATTTAGAACATCAAACCCTAACTAACCCTAATCCTGGATTTAGAACATCAAACCCTAACTAACCCTAACCCTGGATTTAGAACATCAAACCCTAACTAACCCTAATCCTGGATTTAGAACATCAAACCCTAACTAACCCTAACCTTCTCAACTCTAAACTTCCAAACGTAGGCTGTGTTTACACATGCAGCCCAATTCTAATCTTTTCCCCCCACTAATTGGTCTTTAGTTACTGTCAAAAAGATCAGAATTGGCCTTACAGTCCAGCTCAGCACAATCAACCTGGATGCAAAAAACACACTACCCAGTTCCCTACTAGCCCCCCACTATGTAACACTCTCAGAGATGTTGTGCTTGTCCCTCGTCTTTTTCCCACTTCATCACAAGATGGTCAGAGGCGTTATATGAAAGCATTTTATTTCCCCACATCGCCCCCATTAATGCCATGTCTCTCTGGCCTAAAGAGGATGTCTCACCTGGCCGTATAAAACCCTGCCTACCAGTACTCCTACTTCACACATGCTTGCACACACGCATGGTCACGCACGCACACACACCATAAATAATGCATTGGACAGAGAAAGAGGGTACAAGTGCTGATTTGAGGAAAAATGCATGAGTCCCTTTCAGGCCCCAAACCTTTGACTGACTAGCAAGAGAGATAGTTGTTATGGGAGCCATTTAGAATGTGTCAAGTGTTTAGAGGGGACTCAGGCCAGCCTTGTGTCAGACACGTTCCCTGTGGGGTCTCTATAACAGAACATATAACAGTCCTGGGAAGGAGTGTTGGGGAGAAGGAGGCACAAAGAGTTAGCTAGTTGCTACCATATGGAAGGGATGACAGGACTGAAGAAGAGTTGTCTCAGGAGAATGAGAGAAAGCTGGAGAAAAGCACTGGAGACTTCAGCGTTCCTAGCTTATCTAGTAGGCAATCTGCGTGTTTCTTTGCGGCACTCTAACGTTTAGATTTGTGTTTATTTATGACAAGCAGATGTTCCAACAAGAGGATGTTCAAAGACAGAGAAGAAAAAGAGGAGGGGAAGTAAAGAAAAGAGGTCAGGCTTGAAGCAGCTCGTGGTCGTGCCTTACTGCGGGAGAGGACAGGGGCTCCAAGCCGGCCATATTTAATAACTCACCTGAGGTATTTGGCATATGACACGCGAACAGGGCTCATATTTACGAGTATACCCCAAGAGGAGAGAACAGGACCATCAAACAAAAAGGCAAAAGACGTCAAAATAAGAGATGAACGAGGCAGCTAAAATTTCCACACCTCTCCAATCCACCGGCAGTAAATCCACAGGTGCATTTAGCATATCCCTGAGTGATGAACTATCACTATAAACCATCATTGAATGAGCAATAGGTTTGTGTTCACACATTTTCTTTTTCCTGCCGTGCTTATCATAAGATATTTGCTGGCATTACAACTAGTCAGCAGCTTTTTGCTGCTCATAAAAACATTACAATAAAATAAAAAAGTATAATAAAATTCTTACTTTTAAAATACACTATCACATAAACTATATATGGATACAGAGGGCCATACTGACAATTTTACTGGAATAATATGAACGATAAGGCACCACTCAGCCCCTCAATGAACGATAAGGCACCACTCAGCCCCTCAATGAACGATAAGGCACCACTCAGCCTCTCAATGAACGATAAGGCACCACTCAGCCCCTCAATGAACGATAAGGCACCACTCAGCCTCTCAATGAACGATAAGGCACCACTCAGCCCCTCAATGAACGATAAGGCACCACTCAGCCCCTCAATGAACGATAAGGCACCACTCAGCCTCTCAATGAACGATAAGGCACCACTCAGCCCCTCAATGAACGACAAGGCACCACTCAGCCCCTCAATGAACGACAAGGCACCACTCAGCCCCTCAATGAACGATAAGGCACCACTCAGCCCCTCAATGAACGATAAGGCACCACTCAGCCCCTCAATGAACGATAAGGCACCACTCAGCCCCTCAATGAACGATAAGGCACCACTCAGCCCCTCAATGAACGATAAGGCACCACTCAGCCCCTCAATGAACGATAAGGCACCACTCAGCCCCTCAATGAACGATAAGGCACCACTCAGCCCCTCAATGAATGCTGAAATATATCTGCTGAAAAACGTATAGAAACCAATAAAAGTATTTTGTAATTCAAAGTAAGCAGGTAGGAGTTGTTTCTCTATCTTCTGAAGCCTACTCACCTCTCCAATGATATCTGCAGAAACATTCATATTTTTAACTACAAAATCCGTCGAAGTATTTTGCATATGCAAGTAAACAATTTACCCTTCCACCAGAGTCCTGTTGGCCAGACGGATGCAGTGTTCCCACAGGACATTAGACACAGGCAGAGGGACCCGGACGTGTCTGGACACATCACCCAGCCTCTTGTTAAACTCTTCAAACTCCTGAGGAACAAAATAACATAACATTGGTTAGTTTTTTTAGTCATGTTTTTAATCCAGCCATACATATTTTACAAAGAAATTATTGGAGGTTTCAAGACTTCTCAAAATCCCCAAAGGGTCATGTTAGCTATAAAAATTGTTTTAGCAGAGGTACACGACATCTCATTCCAAAATCCTGAGAATTAATATTGAGTTGGTCTCCCCTTTGGTGCTATAACAGCCTCCACTCTTTTGGGAAGGCTTTCCACTAGATGTTGGAACATTGCTGCTGGGACTTGCTTCCATTCAGCCACAAGAGCATTAGTGAGGGTGGGCACTGATGTTGTGCGATTAGGCCTGGCTCGCAGTCAGCGTTCTAATTCATCCCAAAGGTGATCGATGGGGTTGAGGTCAGGACTCTGCAGGCCAATCAAGTTCTTCCACACCTGTCTCAACAAGCAATTTCTGTATGGACCTCACTTTGTGCACGGGGGCATTGTCATGCTGAAACAGGAAAGGGCCTTCCCCAAACTGTTGCAACAAAGTTGGAAGCACAGAATCGTCTAGAATGCTTATCACTATGCTGTAGTGATAAGATTTCGCTTCACTGGAACTAAGGGGCCTAGCCCAAACCATGAAAAAAAGCCTCAGACCATTATTCCTCCTCCACCAAACTTTACAGTTGGCACTATGCTTTCAGGCAGGTAGCATTCTCCTGTCATCCACCAAACCCAGAATCGTCCGTCCGACTGCCAGATGTTGAAGCGTGATTCATCACTCCAGAGAGCACGTTTCCACTGCTCCAGAGTCCAATGCCGGCGAGCTTTACATCACTCCAGCCGACGCTTGGCATTGCGCCTGGTGAACTTAGGCTTATGTGTGGCTGCTCGGCCATGGAAACCCATTTCATGAAGCTCCCAACGAACAGTTCTTGTGCTGACGTTGTTTTTCCAGAGGCAGTTTTGGAACTCGGAAGTGAGTGTTGCAACCGAGGACAGACGATTCTTACGCACTACGCACTTCAGCACTCTCGTTCTGTGAGCTTGTGTGGCCTACCACTTCACAGCTGAGCCGTTGTTGCCCCTAGACGTTTCCACTTCACAATAACAGCACTTGACCAGGGCAGCTCTAGAAGGCAAAAATTTGAACTGACTTGTTGGAAAGGTGGCATCCTATGACGGTGCCATGCTGAAAGTCACTGAGCTCTTCAGTAAGGCCATTCTACTGCCAATGTTTGTCTATGGAGATTGCATGGCTGTGTGCTCGATTTTATACACCTGTCAGCAATGGGTGTGGCTGAAATGTCTTTTGTGTGTGGATGAGCTAAGGACCAGCTCAACAGATTCTACTGCAGAGCTGGTGAATAACGTTGGTCGACATTAACACAGCAGAGCAGACATCCATGTAACCTTTCAGCCCTCACATTCTCCCCCTGCCCCACAGATGTCCCAGCAACTCTTGCCATACAAGATGGCTGTCGGCCACGCTCCATTCCAACATGAGCAGCGGAGACATTCAGGACTTGTTGATTCAGCTGGTCAGGCCCTTTCCTCTTTTCTTTCATTTCACCCCAAAAAGAGACAAGATGTTTTTTAGACAAAGATGGATCGCTCTGATGTTCTCCACACGCCAAAACCTACATACATCACAGTGTTCTTACACCTTGTTTGTTGTCGAGTCAAACGTACAGACCAGGAAGTCAGAAAAAGGCCAGCAATCTTTCAAAACATTTTCCTCATTCACTTCACCGTGCCAGATGCCTTCTCAATTTGGGTGACTGATTCGCTGTGCACCTAAACCAAACACAGCAAAATGCAGAGCACAGGAGAGAGGTTGTGCACACTAAGGTATTGCATCTGAGTGGCATAATTCCCAAGAATAAATAAAATGACATGTCATAAACCTAAAAATATGTTTTCTCCCTCATTATGTTGACTGCTTGAAAGTAATGAATGAATGTCTTCTCAAACAAAAATGTTGTGCCATCACATTTGAATAACCTGGTTGGTAAACGAGACAATGTCAGTGCCTGTGCAACAATTGCCAATCGAATGCAAATATAAGCCAATTTTGGACGCTAATATTCAACAGAAACTCATGAACACAACATTTTACACGATACAACATCATCTCCTATACAATACAACCCTGTATCAATAACCTGTCAATCATAACCCATACTGAACGACGTCTATCTCAGAAATAGATTGGATGACCAGCAGACGTTTGAACCTGACACTTATTCTCTTGAAATAAAAATAGTAGCGCTTTCCTACCTAATATCTTGTTGAAATATATGTCACACACACCTTTTTTATTACTCTCAGGTCTACTGCGATCCTTGATATGGCGAACACATTTAAATCAAGCCAGTGAAGCAGACACTTTTCGGCTCACTATTTGGCTTAAACAAAATGAGATTGGCTTAGAGCGGCTTAATAATGCTTCCATAGAGCCGTCTTCCAGCCAGCCGACCCACGGATCCAGAAAGCCTGAGTGAAAACTCCCGGTGAGGTGGTTTGCTCGGAACGGTTCAGGATTTAAAGCTATGGCTGCTCAGGCAGACATGCTCATGCATATTTGAGGGATTTTCTTGGCTTCCGGCTCGCAAATATAAAAACTGTAAAACACCCATCTGTTCCTCAACACTAGATCCCTTTCTCTCCGTATGCTCGGGCTCCATGCTAATCACGCCACGCAATGGCACGCGTCCCCATGCAAATTGCATGATGGGATAAGCGTAATGCATGAATACTCATTTGATACTCATTTGAGAGAAACCTTTAAGCCTGAAGATAGATACAGTAAGGGATGAAGAGGCTCACCTTTCCTTAACTTCTTATGGCAGGGGGCAGTATTGAGTAGCTTGGATGAATAAGGTGCCCAGAGTAAACTGCCTGCTGCTCAGGCCCAGTTGCTAATATATGCAAATTATTAGTAGATTTGGATAGAAAACACTCTGAAGTTTCTAAAACTGTTCGAATGATGTCTGTGAGTATAACAGAACTCATATGGCAGGCAAAAACCTGAGACAAAATCCAACCAGGAAGTGGGAAATCTGAGGTTTGTAGTTTTTCAACTCATCGCCTATCGAATATACAGTGGGATATTGGTCATATTGCACTTCCTAAGGCTTCCACTAGATGTCAACAGTCTTTAGAACCTTGTTTGATGCTTCTACTGTGAAGGAGGGGGGAATGAGGGCTCTGAGTCAGGGGTCTGGCAGAGTGCCATGAGCTGACCACGCGCGTTCACGTGAGAGTTAGACCTGCGTTCCATCGCATTTCCACAGACAAAGGAATTCTCCGGTTGGAACATTATTGAAGATTTGTTAAAAACATCTTAAAGATTGATTCTATACTTCGTTTGACATGTTTCTACGAACTGTAATATGACTTTTCGTCTGAACTTTTGCATGGACTTGCCCGCGCGTAGTGAGTTTGGATTGTGTACTGAACGCGCATACAAAAAGGAGGTATTTGGACATAAAGGATGGACTTTATGGAACAAATCAAACATTTATTGTGGAACTGGGATTCCTGGGAGTGCATTCTGATGAAGATCATCAAAGGTAAGTGAATATTTATAATGCTATTCTGACATCTGTTGACTCCACAACATGGCGGGTATCTTTATAGCTTGTTTGGGCTCTGAGCGCTGTACTCAGATTATAGCATGGTGTGCTTTTTCCATAAAGTTTTTTTGAAATCTGACACAGTGGTTGCATTACGGAGAGGTTTTTCTGAAGTTCCATGTATAATACTTTTATCAATGTTTATTATGAGTATTTCTGTAAATTGATGTGACTCTCTGCAAAATCACCGGATGTTTTGGAGGCAAAACATTACTGAGCATAACACGCCAATGCAAACTGAGATTTTTGGATATAAATATGAACTTTCTCGAACAAAACATACATGTATTGTGTAACATGAAGTCCTATGAGTGTCATCTGATGAAGATCATCAAAGGTTAGTGATTAATCAAACACACTCCTAAAGTATTTTGGGTATTTTTCTTCCTGCAGTGTATTTAAAATGTTCACAGGGAGAAGGAGAGAGAGAGCTGTGCGGGTCGTTTAGTGACAAGCTGATTTCCCATGAGGTACTATATGTGTACTCTACTGTGGGACCCAGGAGAACATCCCTAAATATGAAATACTCTGGTACAGATATACAGCTGTCCAACTGGGCA
This sequence comes from Salvelinus alpinus, assembly GCF_045679555.1. Taxonomy (NCBI): domain Eukaryota; kingdom Metazoa; phylum Chordata; class Actinopteri; order Salmoniformes; family Salmonidae; genus Salvelinus; species Salvelinus alpinus. Next base: position 21,553,122 of record NC_092114.1, read on the forward strand.
ACCTGCCCGTATACTGCTTGCAACAGTTGAAGTCAGAAGGTTACATACACTTAGGTTGGAGTCATTAAAACTTGTTTTTCAACCACTCAACACATTTCTTGTTAACAAACTATAGTTTTGGCAAGTCGGTTAGGATATCTACTTTGTGCTTGACACAAGTCATTTTTCATGCACATTTGTGGCCTGCTGGAGGTCATTTTGCAGGGCTCTGGCAGTGCTCCTCCTTGCACAAAGGCGGAGGTAGCGGTCCTGCTGCTGGGTTGTTGCCCTCCTACGGCCTCCTCCACGTCTCCTGATGTACTGGCCTGTCTCCTGGTAGCGGCTCCATGCTCTGGACACTACGCTGACAGACACAGCAAACCTTCTTGCCACAGCTCGCATTGATGTGCCATCCTGGATGAGCTGCACTACCTGAGCCACTTGTGTGGGTTGTAGACTCCGTCTCATGCTACCACTAGAGTGAAAGCACCGCCAGCATTCAAAAGTGACCAAAACATCAGCCAGGAAGCATAGGAACTGAGAAGTGGTCTGTGGTCACCACCTGCAGAATCACTCCTTTATTGGGGGTGTCTTGCTAATTGCCTATAATTTCCACCTTTTGTCTATTCCATTTGCACAACAGCATGTGAAATTTATTGTCAATCAGTGTTGCTTCCTAAGTGGACAGTTTGATTTCACAGAAGTGTGATTGACTTGGAGTTACATTGTGTTGTTTAAGTGTTCCCTTTATTTTTTTGAGCAGTGTATATATATATATATATATATATATATATATATATATATATATATATATATACAGTGGGGAGAACAAGTATTTGATACACTGCCGATTTTGCAGATTTTCCTACTTAAAAAGCATGTAGAGGTCTGTAATTTTTATCATAGGTACACTTCAACTGTGAGAGACGGAATCTAAAACAAAAATCCCGAAAATCACATTGTATGATTTTTAAGTAATTAATTAGCATTTTATTGCATGACATAAGTATTTGATACATCAGAAAAGCAGAACTTAATATTTGGTACAGAATCCTTTGTTTGCAATTACAGAGATCATACGTTTCCTGTAGTTCTTGACCAGGTTTGCACACACTGCAGCAGGGATTTTGGCCCACTCCTCCATACAGACCTTCTCCAGATCCTTCAGGTTTCGGGGCTGTCGCTGGGCAATACGGACTTTCAGCTCCCTCCAAAGATTTTCTATTGGGTTCAGGTCTGGAGACTGGCTAGGCCACTCCAGGACCTTGAGATACTTCTTACGGAGCCACTCCTTAGTTGCCCTGGCTGTGTGTTTCGGGTCGTTGTCATGCTGGAAGACCCAGCCACGACCCATCATCAATGCTCTTACTGAGGGAAGGAGGTTGTTGGCTAAGATCTCGCAATACATGGCCCCATCCATCCTCCCCTCAATACGGTGCAGTCGTCCTGTCCCCTTTGCAGAAAAGCATCCCCAAAGAATGATGTTTCCACCTCCATGCTTCACGGTTGGGATGGTGTTCTTGGGGTTGTACTCATCCTTCTTCTTCCTCCAAACACGGCGAGTGGAGTTTAGACCAAAAAGCTCTATTTTTGTCTCATCAGACCACATGACCTTCTCCCATTCCTCCTCTGGATCATCCAGATGGTCATTGGCAAACTTCAGACGGGCCTGGACATGCGGTGGCTTGAGCAGGGCGACCTTGCGTGCGCTGCAGGATTTTAATCCATGACGTCGTAGTGTGTTACTAATGGTTTTCTTTGAGACTGTGGTCCCAGCTCTCTTCAGGTCATTGACCAGGTCCTGCCGTGTAGTTCTGGGCTGATCCCTCACCTTCCTCATGATCATTGATGCCCCACGAGGTGAGATCTTGCATGGAGCCCCAGACCGAGGGTGATTGACCATCATCTTGAACTTCTTCTATTTTCTTCTATTTTCTAATAATTGCGCCAACAGTTGTTGCCTTCTCACCAAGCTGTTTTTCTATTGTCCTGTAGCACATCCCAGCCTTGTGCAGGTCTACAATTTTATCCCTGATGTCCTTACACAGCTCTCTGGTCTTGGCCATTGTGGAGAGGTTGGAGTCTGTTTGATTGAGTGTGTAGACAGGTGTCTTTTATACAGGTAACGAGTTCAAACAGGTGCAGTTAATACAGGTAATGAGTGGAGAACAGGAGGGCTTCTTAAAGAAAAACTAACAGGTCTGTGAGAGCTGGAATTCTTACTGGTTGGTAGGTGATCAAATACTTATGTCATGCAATAAAATGCAAATGAATTACTTAAAAATCATACAATGTGATTTTCTGGATTTTTGTTTTAGATTCCGTCTCTCACAGTTGAAGTGTACCTATGATAAAAATTACAGACCTCTACATGCTTTGTAAGTAGGAAAACCTGCAAAATCGGCAGTGTATCAAATACTTGTTCTCCCCACTGTATATATATATATATATATAAATAAATAAATGTTACAGAAATAATGATATTTATCTGTCATGGTACAGAGACAGGCCTCTTTGTCAGGTCTCCACATAGACTGATTGGACATGACTGTGTGGCACCACCACTATGTTCCAGCATTCTATATGTAGAGTTTATAGCTCCTTAGGGCTATTACAGAAAATATATACAGAGAAAAATCAGCCATGAACCATGATCCATCACTATACTATTACAGCAATGACATGATTAACGGACATAACCTTACAAAATAATCAATTACAGGAATACACAGACCCTCCCACACACATACCTACTTACCTGCAGGCTAACAATGTCCTTGACCATTTCATTCATTACACCCACACATATTCAAAACACAGTCAGAAGTCACACATGCCACATTACCTTCAACAGGACGTCCACGTACACGTTGTGCTGTGACATTATCTCCCTAATGTCCCACTTAACTCCAGCCATCAGCAGCAGCATCTGTTCGTAGTCTAAAGCCTTGGCCGCCACCACCCAGTATATGGGTTTACGTAGCTCACTGGCCGTGGAGACAGTCTATAAGAGAATGACAAGGACAATGGAATAAACAAAGACAGATATTCATTTTGAGGTTCTTTAGAAAATGTGAAACCTTCACGACTTTGTAATGGTACACACATTGAAAAAACAAGCTGACACCGAAGGCCATTTACACCCTCACTGATAAGGCCATGTGTGGTCAACAGCCATTTACACCCTCACTGACAAGGCCATGCGTGGTCAACAGCCATTTACACCCTCACTGACAAGGCCATGCGTGGTCAACAGCCATTTACACCCTCACTGATAAGGCCATGTGTGGTCAACAGCCATTTACACCCTCACTGATAAGGCCATGTGTGGTCAACAGCCATTTACACCCTCACTGATAAGGCCATGTGTGGTCAACAGCCATTTACACCCTCACTGATAAGGCCATGTGTGGTCAACAGCCATTTACACCCTCACTGATAAGGCCATGTGTGGTCAACAGCCATTTACACCCTCACTGATAAGGCCATGTGTGGTCAACAGCCATTTACACCCTCACTGATAAGGCCATGTGTGGTCAACAGCCATTTACACCCTCACTGATAAGGCCATGTGTGGTCAACAGCCATTTACACCCTCACTGATAAGGCCATGTGTGGTCAACAGCCATTTACACCCTCACTGATAAGGCCATGTGTGCCAGAGGATATCAGGACCACAAACTAACAAGACAACTGATTTTGCAGAATGATCCTGAGTGATCAGAGAGAGAAATGGGCAAAGAAAAAGATTGCCCTCCGCATAGTAAGGAAAAGGGCAGAAGTCCATATAGGCTGTGTGTGAATGGCATCCTATTCCCTATAGAATGCACCTCGGTACATCTCACAGAGATGGAAGACGAACGCCCTCATGGGTTCGTACCAGTTCAAGCGGATGCTATTCGGTCTGTGCAACGGCCCAGTGAACTTTACAGGGAATAAGATGCCATTTCAGATACATCCATCGAGTTGTGGACTGACTGACCTGTGAGTAGAACTGCTGGAGGAACGGCTTCTTGGCTGTAGGCATCATGGTGTCTAGGTGAGACTGCAAGAACTCAAACTGCTCGGCCAGAAACACCCTGGAGAGAGACAGAGTAAAATCAGTACAGGCTTTTAGCTAGGTGGATCCGAGATGGAGGCAGGGTTAAAGGAGTATGGAAAGGGGTAGGAGGGGACAGGGAAGCAGGGGCTTTGGCTGGATGTATTGGGATATTACAGAAAGTTTGCCATTATCCACCTCTCTCCCCTGAGCTTTAGAAACTTCTCTTGATCCCTCTGTGCTTGTTACCGAGGTAATTTCAGACCTAACTTCAGATGGAGGTGGAATGGCGTGGGACGTAGCTAGAGAGGTAATTTCAGACCTAACTTCAGATGGAGGTGGAATGGCGTGGGACGTAGCTAGAGAGGTAATTTCAGACCTAACTTCAGATGGAGGTGGAATGGCGTGGGACGTAGCTAGAGAGGTAATTTCAGTCCTAACTTCAGATGGAGGTGGAATGGCGTGGGACGTAGCTAGAGAGGTAATTTCAGACCTAACTTCAGATGGAGGTGGAATGGCGTGGGACGTAGCTAGAGAGGTAATTTCAGTCCTAACTTCAGATGGAGGTGGAATGGCGTGGGACGTAGCTAGAGAGGTAATTTCAGACCTAACTTCAGATGGAGGTGGAATGGCGTGGGACGTAGCTAGAGAGGTAGTTTCAGACCTAACTTCAGAAGGAGGTGGAATGGCGTGGGACGTAGCTAGAGAGGTCGTTTCAGACCTAACTTCAGAAGGAGGTGGAATGGCGTGGGACGTAGCTAGAGAGGTCGTTTCAGACCTAACTTCAGATGGAGGTGGAATGGCGTGGGACGTAGCTAGAGAGGTCGTTTCAGTCCTAACTTCAGATGGAGGTGGAATGGCGTGGGACGTAGCTAGAGAGGTAGTTTCAGACCTAACTTCAGATGGAGGTGGAATGGCGTGGGACGTAGCTAGAGAGGTCGTTTCAGACCTAACTTCAGAAGGAGGTGGAATGGCGTGGGACGTAGCTAGAGAGGTCGTTTCAGTCCTAACTTCAGATGGAGGTGGAATGGCGTGGGACGTAGCTAGAGAGGTCGTTTCAGACCTAACTTCAGATGGAGGTGGAATGGCGTGGGACGTAGCTAGAGAGGTCGTTTCAGTCCTAACTTCAGATGGAGGTGGAATGGCGTGGGACGTAGCTAGAGAGGTCGTTTCAGACCTAACTTCAGAAGGAGGTGGAATGGCGTGGGACGTAGCTAGAGAGGTCGTTTCAGACCTAACTTCAGAAGGAGGTGGAATGGCGTGGGACGTAGCTAGAGAGGTAGTTTCAGACCTAACTTCAGAAGGAGGTGGAATGGCGTGGGACGTAGCTAGAGAGGTCGTTTCAGACCTAACTTCAGAAGGAGGTGGAATGGCGTGGGACGTAGCTAGAGAGGTCGTTTCAGACCTAACTTCAGATGGAGGTGGAATGGCGTGGGACGTAGCTAGAGAGGTAATTTCAGACCTAACTTCAGATGGAGGTGGAATGGCGTGGGACGTAGCTAGAGAGGTAATTTCAGTCCTAACTTCAGATGGAGGTGGAATGGCGTGGGACGTAGCTAGAGAGGTAATTTCAGACCTAACTTCAGATGGAGGTGGAATGGCGTGGGACGTAGCTAGAGAGGTAGTTTCAGACCTAACTTCAGATGGAGGTGGAATGGCGTGGGACGTAGCTAGAGAGGTCGTTTCAGTCCTAACTTCAGATGGAGGTGGAATGGCGTGGGACGTAGCTAGAGAGGTAGTTTCAGACCTAACTTCAGATGGAGGTGGAATGGCGTGGGACGTAGCTAGAGAGGTCGTTTCAGACCTAACTTCAGAAGGAGGTGGAATGGCGTGGGACGTAGCTAGAGAGGTCGTTTCAGACCTAACTTCAGAAGGAGGTGGAATGGCGTGGGACGTAGCTAGAGAGGTCGTTTCAGTCCTAACTTCAGATGGAGGTGGAATGGCGTGGGACGTAGCTAGAGAGGTCGTTTCAGACCTAACTTCAGATGGAGGTGGAATGGCGTGGGACGTAGCTAGAGAGGTCGTTTCAGACCTAACTTCAGATGGAGGTGGAATGGCGTGGGACGTAGCTAGAGAGGTCGTTTCAGTCCTAACTTCAGATGGAGGTGGAATGGCGTGGGACGTAGCTAGAGAGGTCGTTTCAGACCTAACTTCAGATGGAGGTGGAATGGCGTGGGACGTAGCTAGAGAGGTCGTTTCAGACCTAACTTCAGAAGGAGGTGGAATGGCGTGGGACGTAGCTAGAGAGGTCGTTTCAGACCTAACTTCAGAAGGAGGTGGAATGGCGTGGGACGTAGCTAGAGAGGTAGTTTCAGACCTAACTTCAGAAGGAGGTGGAATGGCGTGGGACGTAGCTAGAGAGGTCGTTTCAGACCTAACTTCAGAAGGAGGTGGAATGGCGTGGGACGTAGCTAGAGAGGTCGTTTCAGACCTAACTTCAGATGGAGGTGGAATGGCGTGGGACGTAGCTAGAGAGGTCGTTTCAGTCCTAACTTCAGATGGAGGTGGAATGGCGTGGGACGTAGCTAGAGAGGTAGTTTCAGACCTAACTTCAGATGGAGGTGGAATGGCGTGGGACGTAGCTAGAGAGGTCGTTTCAGACCTAACTTCAGAAGGAGGTGGAATGGCGTGGGACGTAGCTAGAGAGGTCGTTTCAGACCTAACTTCAGATGGAGGTGGAATGGCGTGGGACGTAGCTAGAGAGGTCGTTTCAGTCCTAACTTCAGATGGAGGTGGAATGGCGTGGGACGTAGCTAGAGAGGTCGTTTCAGACCTAACTTCAGATGGAGGTGGAATGGCGTGGGACGTAGCTAGAGAGGTCGTTTCAGTCCTAACTTCAGATGGAGGTGGAATGGCGTGGGACGTAGCTAGAGAGGTCGTTTCAGACCTAACTTCAGATGGAGGTGGAATGGCGTGGGACGTAGCTAGAGAGGTCGTTTCAGACCTAACTTCAGAAGGAGGTGGAATGGCGTGGGACGTAGCTAGAGAGGTCGTTTCAGACCTAACTTCAGAAGGAGGTGGAATGGCGTGGGACGTAGCTAGAGAGGTCGTTTCAGACCTAACTTCAGATGGAGGTGGAATGGCGTGGGACGTAGCTAGAGAGGTCGTTTCAGTCCTAACTTCAGATGGAGGTGGAATGGCGTGGGACGTAGCTAGAGAGGTCGTTTCAGACCTAACTTCAGATGGAGGTGGAATGGCGTGGGACGTAGCTAGAGAGGTAATTTCAGACCTAACTTCAGATGGAGGTGGAATGGCGTGGGACGTAGCTAGAGAGGTAGTTTCAGACCTAACTTCAGATGGAGGTGGAATGGCGTGGGACGTAGCTAGAGAGGTAGTTTCAGACCTAACTTCATATGGAGGTGGAATGGCGTGGGACGTAGCTAGAGAGGTCGTTTCAGTCCTAACTTCAGATGGAGGTGGAATGGCGTGGGACGTAGCTAGAGAGGTAGTTTCAGACCTAACTTCAGAAGGAGGTGGAATGGCGTGGGACGTAGCTAGAGAGGTAGTTTCAGACCTAACTTCATATGGAGGTGGAATGGCGTGGGACGTAGCTAGAGAGGTCGTTTCAGTCCTAACTTCAGATGGAGGTGGAATGGCGTGGGACGTAGCTAGAGAGGTAGTTTCAGACCTAACTTCATATGGAGGTGGAATGGCGTGGGACGTAGCTAGAGAGGTCGTTTCAGTCCTAACTTCAGATGGAGGTGGAATGGCGTGGGACGTAGCTAGAGAGGTAGTTTCAGACCTAACTTCAGATGGAGGTGGAATGGCGTGGGACGTAGCTAGAGAGGTCGTTTCAGTCCTAACTTCAGATGGAGGTGGAATGGCGTGGGACGTAGCTAGAGAGGTAGTTTCAGACCTAACTTCAGATGGAGGTGGAATGGCGTGGGACGTAGCTAGAGAGGTAGTTTCAAACCTAACTTCAGATGGAGGTGGAATGGCGTGGGACGTAGCTAGAGAGGTCGTTTCAGTCCTAACTTCAGATGGAGGTGGAATGGCGTGGGACGTAGCTAGAGAGGTAGTTTCAGACCTAACTTCAGATGGAGGTGGAATGGCGTGGGACGTAGCTAGAGAGGTAGTTTCAGACCTAACTTCAGATGGAGGTGGAATGGCGTGGGACGTAGCTAGAGAGGTAGTTTCAGACCTAACTTCAGATGGAGGTGGAATGGCGTGGGACGTAGCTAGAGAGGTAGTTTTGGCCAGGTCATACTGCACCTTCTTTATTGGTAGAAATTAACACCATATCAGGCCTGCAAGCCTAAAACTCAGGAGTTTTTACATTCACTGGGTTTTCATCAACACTGCTATATAATAGCAAACATTGAGCAGAACAGTTTGAGGGAGGAAAACTAGAATCAATAGAAACAAAAACAAAAGCTTATCCAGTCTAAAACCCGGGGCACGTTTTTCTAAATGTGTCAGCGTGATCGATGCCATTATTTTCAGTTTGTTTACATTTTGCTTACATAAACACAATTGAAGAAAATAAGTTCAGCTAACTGGGTTGGAGTTCAGGAGAGCCAGCCAGCCAGCCAGCCAGCCAGCCAGCCAGTCAGTCAGTCAGTCAGTGAACTAGAGTAGCATAGAACCCTGGAGTGTCATACAATAACCACAGATTCATGAAGGGCAACAGAAAATGCTGAACAGGAGATTTGTTTTTAATGACTGACCATGTAGCAAGGCCATGGCAATATAAATAGTTTAGCCATTGAATAGCATTTGCACTTTTTTTGGTGATGCAACACGAACCATTCAAATGTCATTACTGAGGATAGAGACCAGAAATATATTAAACGTGTATGTCCATAATGTGTCTTTTCCAAGATGCGCATTACATAAAGACATTGTGAGGACAATGAGAATGAGGACACATTCTTTAGTAACAAGTGCTTGTTGCAGTAGCAGCTAGCTGACCAATGACAAACAAAAACACATTTAAACTTAAATTGCAAATGTTGGGTCAAGTAGATGACTGGGAAGCAAATAGAATGTCACCAAAGAACAGACAGAGTGCATTACACTCAACCATCCAACATTAACAAGCACAAGTAGTGTCCAAGACGCCACAAGACACACAGCTGGCACCTGCCACCGTTTAATACACCAACAGCCCCACAAACGAGCCTTGGCAAATACATTTGTTTTTCTGGACTCTGAAAATCTTCATTATGCACCAGCCGCCACCGTGAACACAAAGCTTATGTTTACCGTGGGGAGAGATATGCCGCTAAGCCGCGGGGGCCAAACGAAAGAAGCCCTGCCATTTATTGGGTTATGCTTATATAAATAGACAATGGTTAAAGGCATTTTCCCCGGTCCTCATCTCTCGCACCTATAATCTTGATCTTTGCTCAGGGCCCCGGGGCGGCCCTCATTGATTATTCCATTAAAGCAAACGCTAAATGAGGTGTTACAGGTAGAGAAGCCCTTTAGAGGCTCCAACAGCCAGTAATGGCTATATTAAAAATGGTGTATTGTATGCTGAGCATGTCTGGGTGCTGCGACAGATGGGTTAGGTGGTGCCTAGCCCCTTCCACTGCTCCAATAACCCTGCTCTGAGGGGAACAAAAATTCAGTGCAATTATGCACAGGGCTAGATGGCTGTACGTCTTATCCCCTAAGAACTACGGGTGTAGCGGTACACATATTGGTACTGAACGGTTCGGTACAGGAACCTTGGTTCTGTCCGCACGGTGATCCTGAATTAATACATAAAATATATACAGTACCAGTCAACATCTTGGACACAACTACTCATTCAAGGGTTTCTCTTTATTTCTACTATCTTCTACATTGTAGAATAATAGTGAAGACATCAAAACTATGAAATAACACATATGGAATCGTGTAGTAACCAAAAAAGTATTAAACAAATCAAAATATATTTTGTATTTGAGATTCTTCAAAGTAGCCACCCTTTGCCTTGATGACAGCTTTGCACACTCTTGGCATTCTCTCAACCAGCTTCATGAGGTAGTCACCTGGAATGCATTTCAAGAGCGACAGGTATATTTATAGCCACGGATATGCGCCCATTCTTGTCAGTTGAGTAGAAAAGGGGGGTTTAGCACCTTGCAAAAGAGCTCGAAGCACGTTACGAACTTTGCTCTCTTGCACCTATTTCAGCAAACAGGTAGTACCCCTCTATATAAGCAAGCTAAAGCCAAATTTGTCAAGGAATTGCACTTACTACAGACGGATGGACAAACTGAGTGTACAAAACATTAGGAACACCTTACTAATATTGAGTAGCATCCCTCTTTCGTTGACAGAAACAGCCTCAATTCGTCGGGGCATGGACTCTACAAAGTGTGGAAAGCGTTCCACAGGGATGCCGGCCCATGTTGACTCCAATGCTTCCCACAGTTGTGTCAAGTTGGCTGGATGTCCTTTGGGTGGAGGACCATTCTTGATACAATCGGTAAACTGTTGAGCGTGAAAAAAACAGCAGTGTTGCAGTTCTTGACACAAACCGGTGTGCCTGGCACCTACTACCATACATCCTCTGAACGGCACACATACACGATCCAAGTCTCTATTGTCTCAAGGCTTAAAAATCCTTCTTCAACCTGTCTCCTCCCTTTCATCTACACTGATTTGAGTTGATTTAACAGGTGACCGTGACTTTAATAAGAGATCATAGCTTTCACCTGGATTCACCTGGTCAGTCTATGTCATGGAAAGAGCAGGTGTTCATAATGCTTTGTATACTCAGTGTATATGGAATCAGGAATACCAACACTTTGTATTTTCTACTACAGTAGCTAACTGTTGGCATTTCATTTTCCCCCTTTACTGAAGCTGAACTGAACCGTGACTCCAAAACCACAAAATACACCAAGCTGTGGGTTTGGTGAACCGTTACACCCTTACCAAGGACCCTTTCTTACTTCCATTAAATCGGCAATCAGCAGATGCTACATCCATTTTTGGATGAAAAAATGTATGGTATGTGCCCATTGATTTTTAGAAGAATATAACTTATAAATGCCTCATGATCTCAGCTGTTGTTCCCCATCAGAACCCAAAATATCAGCTTGTTTTACTCCAATGTAAACAAAGTAAACATAAAAAAACAAATGTAAAGCCTCAAAACATGTTTAAAACTATAATTTTGATATCATGGATGGTCAGTCCTTGAATACAATTTCTCCAGTCCCATCCGTCAGCTTTCTACCGAAATAGTGGCAGGGAGAATGCTTTTTCATTGTTTCAATTGTTGATTGGCCCTTTAATTAAGCGGTGTCCCATTCTGCTAACTGCTCTCAAAGGTTTAAAAAGATAATGTTTCATCAAAACTTCTTTTTTTTCAGTCTAGTTTTCTATTTGGGCCATCTGGCAGCGGGTGTGGTGGCTGGTGCCTCGGAATCGGTGTCCCTGGCTGGCATATGGGCATTCATAAGCAGTTTCACATAAACCACTCCAAGTCAGGGATCGGCTATTGTTAGACTGTTAACCTCTTGACGCTAGGGGTCAGATTTTTTACATTTTTTAAAATAACATTCCTAAGGTAAACGGACTATTTCTCAGGTCCAGATCGTAGAATATGCATATAATTTACAGATTAGGATAGAAAACACTCCAAAGTTTCCAAAACTGTCAAAATATTGTCTGTGAGTATAACAAAACTGATTCTGCAGGCGAAAACCTGAGAAAATCTAACCCGGAAGTTAGATTTTTTCTAACCCGGAGACCAGGAGAGAGAGACCAGGAGAGAGAGACCAGCAAACAGACACCAGGAAAGAGACACCAGGAAAGAGAGAGGATAACGAGAGAAAAGGGAGAGACAAAGTTTGAGACTGGTACTGAACTGTAAACAACAGCAGAATGCAAACTGGGGAGAGAAATATCCACTAACTCAATTTAGGAATAAAAAGTGATCTAACAGCCCGTTTCCCTGCAGCGCCAGCATCCTGAAGATTAGAGAAAAGGAAGAGAGTTTCGTTCCAAATGGCACCATATTCACTATATAGTGCACTACTTTTGACCAGAGCCCTTGGGGAACAGGGTGCCATTCGGAACGCAGCCAGAGACACGTTGAGCTTCCCGAGACTCCTGCATCATACCACTTAATTCAATGAATACCCCTCGGGGGATGCAGTCGTGAGACAGCCTCTATTGACTCATCAGGAAAACTGCTCGTCTTACCACAGCAGTCGTCTTTAGATCTCATGGCTGCAGAGAGAAGGAGAGGCAAAGGGAGGGCAGGGACACACACAGTTCTGTGGCAGACAGCACACTACCTACTGTTTCACCAACAGAGCTGCACTGAATCACGTACTTTAATTAACTAACAAACATGTTTAACGTTACCAACTTTAAATGTATTAGTAATCACATCCAATAAAAGTGTCTCCAAAGAGCAAAGCGGTCACCCTGACCCTAAAGTATCTCTGGCCACCACCCTCTAGGGACTTCTAAAGGACCATACAGAGGTATAAACAGGGATGTATTCATTATGCCGATTCTGTTGCAAGACGTTTCCCAACAGAAACCATTTACTCTAAAAGGAAAACATTTCGAAACGAAAACTGGAATTTCTATTGGATAAATTCAGGGAGGTCCCTCTGTTTCGTTCTGTTCGCTCCCGTTTGGTTCTTGCACGATAAACGGTTTCCGTTGCAAGACATGATGAATACTCTCAGGAGTATAGTGACTCAGTGTCAGCCACCCGTTACAGGTACACAGAGGTATCAAGTATAAAGAGGGGCCTTCTAAAGGACCATAGAGAGGTATGAATGAGTTACTGGAGGGTTCTCTTACAGTGACTCTGTGGCGACCACCCTCTGGGCCAGGCCGTAGAGGGTCTCGCTGGCTGTCAGGACCACAAGCTGGCTGAGGTGGGGGCTGGGCACCTTCTCCTTCCTGTCCTCCCCCGGACCACCGTGCACGCTGGAGCTGCCTTCCCCCAGAGACTCCTATAACAGGGGGACAGAGACAAAGAGAGAGCGAGAGTCAGACCGACAGAGACAGGGACCAGTTAGCTGTGGAAGGACAGCGATAGAGAGAAGGATAGATGATCTAGCTGACAGACCAGGGAGACACAGTAGCTAGGTTTCCATCCAACTTTGCGAAAGATTTTCATGCAAATATTCTAAAATAAGAATAAAAACCATATGCACATTTCCCCACCGGAGATGTGTTTCCATCAAATAAACTTGTCGCACATAAAAGGCTGTGTGATGAACAAATGCACATAAAAGGCTGTGTGATGACATAATGCACATAAAAGGCTGTGTGATGACATAATGCACATAAAAGGCTGTGTGATGACATAATGCACATAAAAGGCTGTGTGATGACATAATGCACATAAAAGGCTGTGTGATGACATAATGCACATAAAAATTACTTTTGCGGTTAAAACCTTTTCTCAATAGGGGGGAGCCATTTTGACTTTGTAAAAAAACGTTCCCAAAATAAACTGCCTCGTACTCAATTCTTGCTCGTACAATATGCATATTATTATTACTATTGGATAGAAAACACTCTCTAGTTTCTAAAACCGTTTGAATTATATCTGTGAGTAAAACAGAACTCATTTTGCAGCAAACTTCCTGTCAGGAAGTGAGAAATCTGAAATCGGGCACTCTGTTCCAGGGTCAGTTTATTAATTTGCATGTAATCTATGGGTCGACATGCACTGCATACGCCTTCCCCTAGATGTCAGTAAGCAGTGAGAATTGGAATGGGGTGTCTAGGTAGATCTGAGGCCGTACAAAAGCTCTTGGAACCGGGTGTGCAGTCTTTTCAACGTTCGTCATGACGCAAGACAGACCTCAGGATTGCATTCTGAAAAGCTCTCGTTATAGGAGTCTGATTTTATTCGATATAGGTGTTAAAAACATCATAATGTAGTTATTTTAAACCGAGTTATATCAGTTTATATCAGTATATTGCGATTTTCGGTATTTTATTTGTGCTGCGTTATAGTGAGTTGGACACGTCTTCGCCACATGGCTAATGTTTGCTGCTAATTCCAAAGTTGAAGACGACAATCTACAACCGAGCAACGATTATTCTGGACAAAGAACAACTTGCACAAGATTCTGATGGAAGCTCATCAAATAGTAAGAACTATTTATGATGTTAATTCGTTGTTCTGTTGAAAAATGTTAAACTATTATTCCGCCATTAATTTCGGTGCGGTCTCGCTTTAACGCACGCTGTATGTCGTAGTAACGTTAATTTAAAAAATCTAACACAGCGGTTGCATTAAGAACTAATGTATCTTTCATTTGCTGTCCAACCTGTATTTTTTTGTCAAGTTTATGATTAGTTATTGATTAGATTAGGTGCCTCTCCCAAGATTTCTCCCGACATTTTGTTTGCATTTTGGCTACTATTCATATTGTATAACCACGATTTGTGCCGCTAAATATGCACATTTTCGAACAAACCATATATGTATTGTGTAATTTGATGTTATAGGACTGTCATCTGAAGAAGTTTGAGAAGGTTAGTGAATAATTTTATATCTTTTGCTGGTTTATTCGTTATCGCTACTGTTGGCTTGAATCAATGCTGTTGTGTTGTTGGCTATTGTAGTAAGCTAATATAATGCTATATTGTGTTTTCGCTGTAAAACACTTAAAAAATCTGAAATATTGGCTGGATTCACAAGATCTTTGTCTTTCATTTGCTGTACACTGTGTATTTTTCATAAATGTTTTATGATGAGTATTTAGGTAATTCACATTGCTCTCTGTAGTTATTCTAGTTGCTTTGGTGAGAGTTGTGATGGTGGCTGCAATGTAAAACTATGATTTATACCTGAAATATGCAAATTTTTCGAACAAAACATATGCTATACAATAAATATGTTATCAGACTGTCATCTGATGAAGTTGTTTCTTGGTTAGTGACTATTTATATCTTTATTTGGTCGAATTTGTGATAGCTACCTATGCAGTAAAAAATGGTGGAGAAAAAAAAGTTGTGTCTTTTGCTATCGTGGTTAGCTAATAGAAATACATATTGTGTCTTCCCTGTAAAACATTTAAAAAATCAGAAATGATGGCTGGATTCACAAGATGTGTATCTTTCATCTGGTGTCTTGGACTTGTGATTTCATGATATTTAGATGCTAGTATTTACTTGTGGCGCTATGCTAGGCTATGCTAGTCAGCTTTTTTACTGATGAGGGTGCTCCCGGATGAGTACCAAGTAAAAGTTAAATTCCCATGTACCGAATAAAAATGAGTTTCCATTGCATTTTCAACTCTACTGACGGTTTTGTCACAAAAAATGTTGTGTTATATAGAGAATGTGCCCACTCTGGTCTTGGTATATGTGCTCTAGCCAACCGCTCGCAGATACAGTGTGGGTAGGCTACCTACATTATGAGATTATTATGGACAAAAGAGCTAAATTCATTTTATTTGTCAAACAGCAGCCAAGCTTCAATCATCATGTCACCAGAATAAGACCCTCGATGTTACTGGAAAGGAGCATCAATCACCTTGCACTTTCACCTCCCTGTGAAGTTCATCATAACTTACTTCATCTGCAGCCTAATAAACATGCATGCTTACCCGAGTCTAGCGTATTTTGTATGTACATTGCATTCAGAAAGTACTCCTCGATTTTTACGTTAGTCTTATTCTAAAATGGATTAAATAATATCAATCTACACACACTACCCCATAATGACAGAGCGAAAACAGGGTTTTTAGACATTTTTTCAAATGTATTAAAAATAAACAGAAATACCTTAATTACATTTTAAGTATTCAGACCCTTTTATATGAGACTCGAAATTGAGCTCAGGTGCATCCTGTGTCCATTGATCATCCTTGAGATGTTTCTACAACTTGGAGTCCACCTGTGGTAAATTCAATTGATTGGACATGATTAGGAAAAGCACACACACACCTGTCTATATAAGGTCCCACAGTTGACAGTGCATGTCAGAGCAAAAACCAAGCCATGAGGTTGATGGAATCGTCCGTAGAGCTCCGAGACAGGATTGTGTCGAGACACAGATCTAGGGAAGGGTACCAAAATATTTCTGCAGCATTGAAGGTCCCCAAGAACACAGTGGCCTCCATCATTCTTAAATGGAAGAAGTTTGGAACCACCGAGACTCTTCCTAGAACTGGCCACCTGAACAAACTGAGCAATTGGGGGAAAAGGGCCTTGGTCAGAGAGGTGACCAAGAACCCGATGGTCACTGACAGAGCTCCAGAGTTCCTCTGTGGAGATGGGAGAACCTTCCAGGAAGACAACCATCTCTGCAGCACTTCACCAATCAGGCCTTTGTGGTACAGACGGAAGCCACTCCTCAGTAAAAGGCACATGACAGCCACCTAAAGACTCTCAGACCATGAGAAACAAGATTCTCTAGACTGATGAAACCAATATTTAACTCTTTGGCATTAATGCCAAGCATCACGTCTGGAGGAAACCTGGCACCATCACTACAGTGAAGCATGGTGGAGGCAGCATCATGCTGTGGGGATGTTTTTCAGCAGCAGGGACTGGGAGACTAGTCAGGATCGAGAGAAAGATGAACGGAGCAAATTACAGAGAGATTCTTGATGAAAACCTGCTCCAGAACGCTTAGGACCTCAGACTCGGGCGAAGGTTTACCTTCTAACAGGACAACGACCCTAAGCATACAGCCAAGCCAACGCAGGAGTGGCTTCGGGTGCTTTAACAAAGTACTAAGTAAAGGGTCTGAATACTAATGTAAATGTGAAATCAGTTTTTTTTCTTTAGCTTAGTATATACAGTGGGGAGAACAAG
The DNA here is from genome assembly GCF_045679555.1 of Salvelinus alpinus. Classification (NCBI taxonomy): domain Eukaryota; kingdom Metazoa; phylum Chordata; class Actinopteri; order Salmoniformes; family Salmonidae; genus Salvelinus; species Salvelinus alpinus. The sequence continues at coordinate 21,569,884 of NC_092114.1, forward strand.
TATTTGATACACTGCCGCTTTTGCAGGTTTTCCTACTTACAAAGCATGTAGAGGTCTGTAATTTTTATCATAGGTACACTTCAACTGTGAGAGACGGAATCTAAAACAAAAATCCAGAAAATCACATTGTATGATTTTTAAGTAATTAATTAGCATTTTATTGCATGACATAAGTATTTGATACATCAGAAAAGCAGAACTTAATATTTAGTACAGAAACTTTTGTTTGCAATTACAGAGATCATACATTTCCTGTAGTTCTTGACCAGGTTTGCACGCACTGCAGCAGGGATTTTGGCCCACTCCTCCATACAGACCCTTCACGTTTCGGGGCTGTCGCTGGGCAATACGGACTTTCAGCTCCCTCCAAAATTTTTCTATTGGGTTCAGGTCTGGAGACTGGCTAGGCCACTCCAGGACCTTGAGATGCTTCTTACGGAGCCACTCCTTAGTTACCATGGTTGTGTGTTTCAGGTCGTTGTCATGCTGGAAGACCCAGCCACGACCCATCTTCAATGCTCTTACTGAGGGAAGGAGGTTGTTGGCCAAGATCTCGCGATACATGGCCCCATCCATCCTCCCCTCAATACGGTGCAGTCGTCCTGTCCCCTTTGCAGAAAAGCATCCCCAAAGAATGATGTTTCCACCTCCGTGCTTCACGGTTGGGATGGTGTTCTTGGGGTTGTACTCATCCTTCTTCTTCCTCCAAACACGGCGAGTGGAGTTTAGACCAAAAAGCTCTATTTTTGTCTCATCAGACCACATGACCTTCTCCCATTCCTCCTCTGGATCATCCAGATGGTCATTGGCAAACTTCAGACGGGCCTGGACATGCGCTGGCTTGAGCAGGGGGACCTTATGTGCGCTGCAGGATTTTAATCCATGACGGCGTAGTGTGTTACTAATGGTTTTCTTTGAGACTGTGGTCCCAGCTCTCTTCAGGTCATTGACCAGGTCCTGCCATGTAGTTCTGGGCTGATCCCTCACCTTCCTCATGATCATTGATGCCCCACGAGGTGAGATCTTGCATGGAGCCCCAGACCGAGGGTGATTGACCGTCATCTTGAACTTCTTCCATTTTCTAATAATTGCGCCAACAGTTGTTGCCTTCTCACCAAGCTGCTTGCCTATTGTCCTGTAGCACATCCCAGCCTTGTGCAGGTCTACAATTTTATCCCTGATGTCCTTACACAGCTCTCTGGTCTTGGCCATTGTGGAGAGGTTGGAGTCTGTTTGATTGAGTGTGTGGACAGGTGTCTTTTATACAGGTAACGAGTTCAAACAGGTGCAGTTAATACAGGTAATGAGTGGAGAACAGGAGGGCGTCTTAAAGAAAAACTAACAGGTCTGTGAGAGCCGGAATTCTTACTGGTTGGTAGGTGATCAAATACTTATGTCATGCAATAAAATGCTAATTAATTACTTAAAAATCATACAATGTGATATTCAGGATTTTTGTTTTAGATTCCGTCTCTCACAGTTAAAGTGTACCTATGATAAAAATTACAGACCTCTACATGCTTTGTAAGTAGGAAAACCTGCAAAATCGGCAGTGTATCAAATACTTGTTCTCCCCACTGTAGGTTAGATCCTCTGACAGCTCAGTATATGGAATAGGTCCTCTGAGCAAACATAAAAAAAACAGTTTTTGCTTTGTCATTATGGCGTATTGTGTGTTGATTGATGAGGGAAAGAAAAAATGTAATCAATTTTAGAATAAGGCTGTAACGTAACAAAATGTGGAAAAAGTCTGAATACTTTCTGAATGCACTGTACTTGCATTAAAAGGTTGGATGGAAACCTGGGTAGAGAGAGGAATTATTTAGATACACTGTGGATTACATGCTAATAGCACACCGCTGACATTAGCCAAGTGTCCAACTTAAAGCTAGAGTAGCGAGCTATGACTGAAGGCTCTAACAGCCAGGTAGGAGAGTTGGCTGTACCACACAGAGCTCAAACACTGAGCTACAGCAGTGAAATACAACTATTTATATCTGGATTCCAAATGGCACCCTATTATCCTATTTAGTGCACTACTTTTGCCCAGGGCTCTGAGTCTCTGACCGACGCCAAGGATATACTGTTTCTCCGAGACCAGGCCCAAATCCCTCTCATTCGCGTGAAGACGGAGGTACAGCGGGCGGAGATCGGGTGCCTTCGTCGGCGAGTGGGTAACCCGCCTCCACCATCCGTTCTATTGGCCAACGTGCAATCACTGGAGAATAAAATGGACGAGCTCCGTTCGAGACTATCCTACCAACGGGACATTAAAAACGGCAATATCTTATGTTTCACCGAGTCATGGCTGGACGACGACACGGATAATATACAGTTTGCTGGGTTTTCCGTGCATCGGCAGGACAGAACAGCTACGTCCGGCAAGACAAGGGGTGGTGTAGTGTGTGTCTATTTGTCAACAACAGCTTGTGCGCAATGTCTAATATTAACGAAGTCTCGAGGTATTGCTCATGATACCTCATGATAAGCTGTAGACTACACTATCTACCAAGAGAGTTTATCTGTATTTTTCGTGGCAGTCTATTTACCACAAACCGATGCTGGCACTAAGACTGCACTCAATGAGCTGAGTAAGGCCATAAGCAAACAAGAAAATGCACATCATGAAGCGGTGCTCCTAGTGGCCGGGGACTTTAATGCAGGCAAAATAAGTTTTACCACCAGCATGTCATGTGCAACCAGAGAAAAATAAATAAATAAACTCTAGACCACCTTTACTCCACACAGAGAGACGGATACAAAGCTCTCCCTCCATTTGGAAAACCTGACCATAACTCTATCCTCCCGATTCCTGCTTACAAGCAAAAACTAAAGCAGGAAGTACTTGTGACTCGCTCAATACGGAAGTAACGAGGAAAGTACGCTACAGTTTTGTTAGCACAGACTAGAATATGTTCCGGGATTCATCCAATAGCATTGAGGAGTACACCACCTCAGTCACAGGCTTCATAAATAAGTGCATCGACGGCATTGTCCCCACAGTGACCGAACGTACATATCCCAACCAGAAACCATGGATTACAGGCACCATCCTCCCGAGCTAAAGGCTAGAGCTGCCACTTTCAAGGAGCAGGACACTAATCCGGACGCTTATAAGAAATCAAGCTTTCCCCTCAGTAGAACCATAAAACAGGCAAAGCGTCAATACAGGGCAAAAATGTAATCCTATTACACCGACTCTGACATTCGTCGGATGTGGCAGGGCTTGCAAACTATTACGGACTACAAAGTGAAAACCAGCCGCGAGCTGCCCTGTGACGTGAGCCTACCAGATGGGCTAAATGCCGTTTATGCTCGCTTCGAGGCAAGCAACACTGAGGCATGCACGAGAGCACCAGCTGTTCTATACAACTGTGTGATCACGCTCTCCGTAGTCGATGGGAGGAAGACCTTTCAACAGGTCAACATTCACAAGGCTGCGGGGCCAGACGGATTACTAGGACGTGTACTCAGAGCATGCGTGGACCAACTGGCTAGTTTCTTCAATGACAATTTCAACTTCTCCCTGATCAAGTCTGTTATACCTACATGTTTCAAGCAGACCACCATAGTCCCTGTGCCCAAGAAAGCGAAGGTAACCTGCCTAAATGACTACCGCCCCGTAACACTCACGTTGGTAGCCATGAAGTGCTGGTCATGGCTCACATCAACACCATCATCCCGGAAACCCTAGACCCACTCCAATTCGCATATCACCCCAACAGATCCACAGATGATGCAATCTCAAATCGCACTCCACACTGCCCTTTCCCACCTGGACAAAAGGAACACCTATGTGAAAATGCTGTTCATTGACTACAGCTCAGCGTTCAACACCATAGTGCCCACAAAGCTCATCACTAAGCTAAGGACCCTCGGACTAAACACCTCCCTCTGCAACTGGATCCTGGAATTCCTGACGTGCAGCCCTGAAAGGCATTTTATAATATCTGTACATTGCAATTCTACCAGTAATTACAAAAGTACAATGATTCATGTTATGCTTTAGCTTGAGATTAAGAATCGTGGTAGACACTTGTAAGTGCATGAAGAGGTCAACTGTACAAAAGTCAGATGTCTGTGTGTTGAAACTATACTTTCAGTTCCTGTTGATACGATGTTCCAGTCTTACTTCTGCTAGCACATGATCGCAATAGGAGGAAGAAGGATTGGGAAACTAACTGAAAATAACAATAAGCTGAACTCCGCCTAGCAGATACATCTTTGTATTAGCAACTATTAATTATGAGTTTATATGGTATTAAAGTTAAGAAACATCACCCTGGGCGGGGTGATCCTCAGTAGGGGATAAAAAGGGAAAACGCCATCTTTTCTACTGAGTGTGTTACTTGCAAATTACTGTAAGTGTATACTCCGGGTTGCAATCCGGCTTGCGATCCTTATTAAACAAACTAACCTCTGATCAAAGAAGTTTCCTGTGGTCTCTTGTATAAACATAGGGCAGATTTCCCTTACAGCCCCAGGGTGGTAAGAGTAGGTAACAACACATCCGTCATGCTGATCCTCAACACGGTCTCCGACTGTACTCCCTGTTCATCCACGAATGCGTGGCCAAGCATGACTCCAACTCCAAGTTTGCTGATGACACAACAGTGGTAGGCGTGATCACCGACAACGATGAGACAGCTTATAGGGAGGTCAGAGACCTGACAGTGTGGTGCCACGACAACAACATCTCCCTCAACGTGAGCAAGACAAAGGAGATGATCGTGGACTACAGGAAAAGGAGGGCCGAACAGGCCCCCATTAACATTGACGGGGCTGTAGTGGAGCGGGTCGAGAACTTCAATTTCCTTGGTGTCCACATCAACACACTGTCATGGTCCAAACACACAACGAAAGTCGTGAGGAGGGCACAACATTGCCTTTCTTCTCTGAAGACTGAAAAGATTTGGTATGGGTCCCCAGATCCTCAAAAAGTTCTACAGCTGCACCATCGAAAGCATCCTGACCGGTTGCATCACCGCCTGGTATGGCAACTGCTCGGCATCCGGCCGTAAGGCACTACAGAGGGTAGTGAGTACAACCCAGTACATCACTGGGGCCAAGCTTCCTGCCATCCAGGACCTATATACTAGGCGGTATCAGAGGAAGGCCCAAATAATTGTCAAAGACTCCAGTCACCCAAGTCATAGACTGCTCTCTGTACTATCGCATGGCAAGTGGTACCAGAGCGCCAAGTCTAGGTCCAAAAGGCTCCTTAACAGCTTCTACCCCCAAGCTATAAAACTGCTGAACAATTAATCAAATGGCCACCCGGACTATTTACATTGCCACACTTCTGCTACTCACTGTTTATTATCTATGCATAGTCACTTTACCCCTACATACATGTACAAATGACCTCGACTAACCTGTACCCCTACACATTGACTCGGTACCGGTACCCCCTGTATATAGCATGTTATTGTTATTATATTATGTTACTTCGATTTTTTGCTTTAGTTTATTGAGTAAATATTTTCTTAATTCCATTTCTTGAACTGCATTGTTGGTTAAGGGCTTGTAAGTAAGCATTTCACGGCGCATGTGACAAATAAAATGTGATTATATACTAGAGTTCTTTCTGACCTCATGGTCATATTGCATTAATAAACAGATAAAGGTCAAGAAGTCAAGAAACATCTCATCTTTCTCCTTTTGTTCCACTGGGACAGAAGCTCCCACTCAATCTGATGTGATATTATGTAGTCTTATGGAAATCACTCGGCCTATTTTTAACAGCAGAAAGAAAGTAAGCTCCCACTCAATCTCTGATGTGATATTATGTAGTCTTATGGAAATCACTCGGCCTATTTTTAACAGCAGAAAGAAAGTAAGCTCCCACTCAATCTCTGATGTGATATTATGTAGTCTTATGGAAATCACTCGGCCTATTTTTAACAGCAGAAAGAAAGTAAGCTCCCACTCAATCTCTGATGTGATATTATGTAGTCTTATGGAAATCACTCGGCCTATTTTTAACTGTAGAAAGAAAGTAAGCTCCCACTCAATCTCTGATGTGATATTATGTAGTCTTATGGAAATCACTCGGCCTATTTTTAACTGTAGAAAGAAAGTAAGCTCCCACTCAATCTCTGATGTGATATTATGTAGTCTTATGGAAATCACTCGGCCTATTTTTAACTGTAGAAAGAAAGTAAGCTCTCACTCAATCTCTGATGTGATATTATGTAGTCTTATGGAAATCACTCGGCCTATTTTTAACAGCAGAAAGAAAGTAAGCTCCCACTCAATCTCTGATGTGATATTATGTAGTCTTATGGAAATCACTCGGCCTATTTTTAACTGTAGAAAGAAAGTAAGCTCCCACTCAATCTCTGATGTGATATTATGTAGTCTTATGGAAATCACTCGGCCTATTTTTAACTGTAGAAAGAAAGTAAGCTCCCACTCAATCTCTGATGTGATATTATGTAGTCTTATGGAAATCACTCGGCCTATTTTTAACTGTAGAAAGAAAGTAAGCTCTCACTCAATCTCTGATGTGATATTATGTAGTCTTATGGAAATCACTCGGCCTATTTTTAACTGTAGAAAGAAAGTAAGCTCCCACTCAATCTCTGATGTGATATTATGTAGTCTTATGGAAATCACTCGGCCTATTTTTAACTGTAGAAAGAAAGTAAGCTCCCACTCAATCTCTGATGTGATATTATGTAGTCTTATGGAAATCACTCGGCCTATTTTTAACTGTAGAAAGAAAGTAAGCTCCCACTCAATCTCTGATGTGATATTATGTAGTCTTATGGAAATCACTCGGCCTATTTTTAACTGTAGAAAGAAAGTAAGCTCTCACTCAATCTCTGATGTGATATTATGTAGTCTTATGGAAATCACTCGGCCTATTTTTAACTGTAGAAAGAAAGTAAGCTCCCACTCAATCTCTGATGTGATATTATGTAGTCTTATGGAAATCACTCGGCCTATTTTTAACTGTAGAAAGAAAGTAAGCTCCCACTCAATCTCTGATGTGATATTATGTAGTCTTATGGAAATCACTCGGCCTATTTTTAACTGTAGAAAGAAAGTAAGCTCCCACTCAATCTCTGATGTGATATTATGTAGTCTTATGGAAATCACTCGGCCTATTTTTAACTGTAGAAAGAAAGTAAGCTCTCACTCAATCTCTGATGTGATATTATGTAGTCTTATGGAAATCACTCGGCCTATTTTTAACAGTAGAAAGAAAGTAAGCTCTCACTCAATCTCTGATGTGATATTATGTAGTCTTATGGAAATCACTCGGCCTATTTTTAACTGTAGAAAGAAAGTAAGCTCCCACTCAATCTCTGATGTGATATTATGTAGTCTTATGGAAATCACTCGGCCTATTTTTAACTGTAGAAAGAAAGTAAGCTCTCACTCAATCTCTGATGTGATATTATGTAGTCTTATGGAAATCACTCGGCCTATTTTTAACAGTAGAAAGAAAGTAAGCTCTCACTCAATCTCTGATGTGATATTATGTAGTCTTATGGAAATCACTCGGCCTATTTTTAACTGTAGAAAGAAAGTAAGCTCCCACTCAATCTCTGATGTGATATTATGTAGTCTTATGGAAATCACTCGGCCTATTTTTAACTGTAGAAAGAAAGTAAGCTCTCACTCAATCTCTGATGTGATATTATGTAGTCTTATGGAAATCACTCGGCCTATTTTTAACTGTAGAAAGAAAGTAAGCTCCCACTCAATCTCTGATGTGATATTATGTAGTCTTATGGAAATCACTCGGCCTATTTTTAACTGTAGAAAGAAAGTAAGCTCCCACTCAATCTCTGATGTGATATTATGTAGTCTTATGGAAATCACTCGGCCTATTTTTAACTGTAGAAAGAAAGTAAGCTCTCACTCAATCTCTGATGTGATATTATGTAGTCTTATGGAAATCACTCGGCCTATTTTTAACTGTAGAAAGAAAGTAAGCTCTCACTCAATCTCTGATGTGATATTATGTAGTCTTATGGAAATCACTCGGCCTATTTTTAACTGTAGAAAGAAAGTAAGCTCTCACTCAATCTCTGATGTGATATTATGTAGTCTTATGGAAATCACTCGGCCTATTTTTAACTGTAGAAAGAAAGTAAGCTCTCACTCAATCTCTGATGTGATATTATGTAGTCTTATGGAAATCACTCGGCCTATTTTTAACTGTAGAAAGAAAGTAAGCTCCCACTCAATCTCTGATGTGATATTATGTAGTCTTATGGAAATCACTCGGCCTATTTTTAACTGTAGAAAGAAAGTAAGCTCTCACTCAATCTCTGATGTGATATTATGTAGTCTTATGGAAATCACTCGGCCTATTTTTAACTGTAGAAAGAAAGTAAGCTCTCACTCAATCTCTGATGTGATATTATGTAGTCTTATGGAAATCACTCGGCCTATTTTTAACTGTAGAAAGAAAGTAAGCTCTCACTCAATCTCTGATGTGATATTATGTAGTCTTATGGAAATCACTCGGCCTATTTTTAACTGTAGAAAGAAAGTAAGCTCTCACTCAATCTCTGATGTGATATTATGTAGTCTTATGGAAATCACTCGGCCTATTTTTAACTGTAGAAAGAAAGTAAGCTCTCACTCAATCTCTGATGTGATATTATGTAGTCTTATGGAAATCACTCGGCCTATTTTTAACTGTAGAAAGAAAGTAAGCTCTCACTCAATCTCTGATGTGATATTATGTAGTCTTATGGAAATCACTCGGCCTATTTTTAACTGTAGAAAGAAAGTAAGCTCTCACTCAATCTCTGATGTGATATTATGTAGTCTTATGGAAATCACTCGGCCTATTTTTAACTGTAGAAAGAAAGTAAGCTCTCACTCAATCTCTGATGTGATATTATGTAGTCTTATGGAAATCACTCGGCCTATTTTTAACTGTAGAAAGAAAGTAAGCTCTCACTCAATCTCTGATGTGATATTATGTAGTCTTATGGAAATCACTCGGCCTATTTTTAACTGTAGAAAGAAAGTAAGCTCTCACTCAATCTCTGATGTGATATTATGTAGTCTTATGGAAATCACTCGGCCTATTTTTAACTGTAGAAAGAAAGTAAGCTCTCACTCAATCTCTGATGTGATATTATGTAGTCTTATGGAAATCACTCGGCCTATTTTTAACTGTAGAAAGAAAGTAAGCTCTCACTCAATCTCTGATGTGATATTATGTAGTCTTATGGAAATCACTCGGCCTATTTTTAACTGTAGAAAGAAAGTAAGCTCTCACTCAATCTCTGATGTGATATTATGTAGTCTTATGGAAATCACTCGGCCTATTTTTAACTGTAGAAAGAAAGTAAGCTCTCACTCAATCTCTGATGTGATATTATGTAGTCTTATGGAAATCACTCGGCCTATTTTTAACTGTAGAAAGAAAGTAAGCTCTCACTCAATCTCTGATGTGATATTATGTAGTCTTATGGAAATCACTCGGCCTATTTTTAACTGTAGAAAGAAAGTAAGCTCTCACTCAATCTCTGATGTGATATTATGTAGTCTTATGGAAATCACTCGGCCTATTTTTAACTGTAGAAAGAAAGTAAGCTCTCACTCAATCTCTGATGTGATATTATGTAGTCTTATGGAAATCACTCGGCCTATTTTTAACTGTAGAAAGAAAGTAAGCTCTCACTCAATCTCTGATGTGATATTATGTAGTCTTATGGAAATCACTCGGCCTATTTTTAACTGTAGAAAGAAAGTAAGCTCTCACTCAATCTCTGATGTGATATTATGTAGTCTTATGGAAATCACTCGGCCTATTTTTAACTGTAGAAAGAAAGTAAGCTCTCACTCAATCTCTGATGTGATATTATGTAGTCTTATGGAAATCACTCGGCCTATTTTTAACTGTAGAAAGAAAGTAAGCTCTCACTCAATCTCTGATGTGATATTATGTAGTCTTATGGAAATCACTCGGCCTATTTTTAACTGTAGAAAGAAAGTAAGCTCTCACTCAATCTCTGATGTGATATTATGTAGTCTTATGGAAATCACTCGGCCTATTTTTAACTGTAGAAAGAAAGTAAGCTCTCACTCAATCTCTGATGTGATATTATGTAGTCTTATGGAAATCACTCGGCCTATTTTTAACTGTAGAAAGAAAGTAAGCTCTCACTCAATCTCTGATGTGATATTATGTAGTCTTATGGAAATCACTCGGCCTATTTTTAACTGTAGAAAGAAAGTAAGCTCTCACTCAATCTCTGATGTGATATTATGTAGTCTTATGGAAATCACTCGGCCTATTTTTAACTGTAGAAAGAAAGTAAGCTCTCACTCAATCTCTGATGTGATATTATGTAGTCTTATGGAAATCACTCGGCCTATTTTTAACTGTAGAAAGAAAGTAAGCTCTCACTCAATCTCTGATGTGATATTATGTAGTCTTATGGAAATCACTCGGCCTATTTTTAACTGTAGAAAGAAAGTAAGCTCTCACTCAATCTCTGATGTGATATTATGTAGTCTTATGGAAATCACTCGGCCTATTTTTAACTGTAGAAAGAAAGTAAGCTCTCACTCAATCTCTGATGTGATATTATGTAGTCTTATGGAAATCACTCGGCCTATTTTTAACTGTAGAAAGAAAGTAAGCTCTCACTCAATCTCTGATGTGATATTATGTAGTCTTATGGAAATCACTCGGCCTATTTTTAACTGTAGAAAGAAAGTAAGCTCTCACTCAATCTCTGATGTGATATTATGTAGTCTTATGGAAATCACTCGGCCTATTTTTAACTGTAGAAAGAAAGTAAGCTCTCACTCAATCTCTGATGTGATATTATGTAGTCTTATGGAAATCACTCGGCCTATTTTTAACTGTAGAAAGAAAGTAAGCTCTCACTCAATCTCTGATGTGATATTATGTAGTCTTATGGAAATCACTCGGCCTATTTTTAACTGTAGAAAGAAAGTAAGCTCTCACTCAATCTCTGATGTGATATTATGTAGTCTTATGGAAATCACTCGGCCTATTTTTAACTGTAGAAAGAAAGTAAGCTCTCACTCAATCTCTGATGTGATATTATGTAGTCTTATGGAAATCACTCGGCCTATTTTTAACTGTAGAAAGAAAGTAAGCTCTCACTCAATCTCTGATGTGATATTATGTAGTCTTATGGAAATCACTCGGCCTATTTTTAACTGTAGAAAGAAAGTAAGCTCTCACTCAATCTCTGATGTGATATTATGTAGTCTTATGGAAATCACTCGGCCTATTTTTAACTGTAGAAAGAAAGTAAGCTCTCACTCAATCTCTGATGTGATATTATGTAGTCTTATGGAAATCACTCGGCCTATTTTTAACTGTAGAAAGAAAGTAAGCTCTCACTCAATCTCTGATGTGATATTATGTAGTCTTATGGAAATCACTCGGCCTATTTTTAACTGTAGAAAGAAAGTAAGCTCTCACTCAATCTCTGATGTGATATTATGTAGTCTTATGGAAATCACTCGGCCTATTTTTAACTGTAGAAAGAAAGTAAGCTCTCACTCAATCTCTGATGTGATATTATGTAGTCTTATGGAAATCACTCGGCCTATTTTTAACTGTAGAAAGAAAGTAAGCTCTCACTCAATCTCTGATGTGATATTATGTAGTCTTATGGAAATCACTCGGCCTATTTTTAACTGTAGAAAGAAAGTAAGCTCTCACTCAATCTCTGATGTGATATTATGTAGTCTTATGGAAATCACTCGGCCTATTTTTAACTGTAGAAAGAAAGTAAGCTCTCACTCAATCTCTGATGTGATATTATGTAGTCTTATGGAAATCACTCGGCCTATTTTTAACTGTAGAAAGAAAGTAAGCTCTCACTCAATCTCTGATGTGATATTATGTAGTCTTATGGAAATCACTCGGCCTATTTTTAACTGTAGAAAGAAAGTAAGCTCTCACTCAATCTCTGATGTGATATTATGTAGTCTTATGGAAATCACTCGGCCTATTTTTAACTGTAGAAAGAAAGTAAGCTCTCACTCAATCTCTGATGTGATATTATGTAGTCTTATGGAAATCACTCGGCCTATTTTTAACTGTAGAAAGAAAGTAAGCTCTCACTCAATCTCTGATGTGATATTATGTAGTCTTATGGAAATCACTCGGCCTATTTTTAACTGTAGAAAGAAAGTAAGCTCTCACTCAATCTCTGATGTGATATTATGTAGTCTTATGGAAATCACTCGGCCTATTTTTAACTGTAGAAAGAAAGTAAGCTCTCACTCAATCTCTGATGTGATATTATGTAGTCTTATGGAAATCACTCGGCCTATTTTTAACTGTAGAAAGAAAGTAAGCTCTCACTCAATCTCTGATGTGATATTATGTAGTCTTATGGAAATCACTCGGCCTATTTTTAACTGTAGAAAGAAAGTAAGCTCTCACTCAATCTCTGATGTGATATTATGTAGTCTTATGGAAATCACTCGGCCTATTTTTAACAGTAGAAAGAAAGTAAGCTCTCACTCAATCTCTGATGTGATATTATGTAGTCTTATGGAAATCACTCGGCCTATTTTTAACTGTAGAAAGAAAGTAAGCTCTCAGTGGTATTCTAGAATAGTCTGTATTGATTCTGCTACTGTTTGACATGTTCCAGCACATTTCACTCTCACACACACTTATCTGGCTTTTCTTTATTTGTGAAATACAGAAGAAATTCAGCCAGTCCCACATCCATTAATCACAACGCAATATAATCCAAACAGTAGAAGTCATTAGAATTCTCTACAGAAAGCAGAAAAATCACAATATCTTTCATAAAGGTCCACCTGGGCCTGACAATGGATCATGCGGCTTGTCAAGTTGTGTCTATATATATATATATATATATCCCAAAAACAGAAGCAGAGCAGCAGGGCCAAATCAATAGCAATCACATGTAGTAGGTAATGACCAAATGGAAAGCCATTAAACCTGTCTAACATACATACTCAATCACCTCACTCACCTAGGGAGAACAACCCTGTTATCTCAGGTTACCTAATACTAAAAAGCAACAGTCCAGTAACTTTCCCCAAAAGTCCCATGTTTTCCAGCAATCCTGACTGCAGGATCCCAGATATTCTGCTTATTCCTTCCTGATTCAGAGAATATTCCAACCGGGATATCGGGAAAACCTAGGAATTTACTGGAATTTTGCAATTCTAATTATGAGGAACTGCTATCAAGTAGCAAGGCAAGCTCTATATGAATCAGTCTAAACATTGAAACATTCAAGAATTATGTAAAATGTGAAATTAAACCACATGAATTTCTCAAATGGCTAAATTTCCTTTAATTCATTGGTTAAGTAGCTAATTAGAAATTATGAATCATGCATGGGCTTCTAATTGGTAGGAAATAGCCACTTTGGGGCCTACTAGAGACTAATTAATTACCAATATAGAGTTCTGTGAGTTACCTTAGAAACCATTAATCAATGATTAGAGGGGCAGGTCTAAAGGATGTCAAAGAGTCAGATCAAAGAATCAGAGAATGTTTTGCCATTCAACATGCAGCATTAAACAGACTAGGATGTTCATATCACTGCAGAGGGAATATGACCTTTCAGATGAAGTTTGGGGTTCGGTGAAGTTGCCCCTCGACGGTGATCTTAGGTTTCGCATTTTCCCCACTAAATGAAGGTCGAACTGGGGGAGGGGAATCTGATCTTATATCTGTACCCAAAGCGTGTTGCTCCTCGTGGCAGCCACCTCTCGACATAACAAGATGTCAAAAACATTAAACTGATGCTTTGTAATGAGAATGGTAGAATGCTCGGTCACTTGCAATCTTCCCAGGGTTGTGAGTCAAATACCAGTTTGATGTCTTAGGATGCTAACTTTCCAAATCCCACCTACTCCTGTCTAGGGAACCATTAGATGATACAAGTTATTAATTTGGGTGAGCAATACCTTCAAGGAGTAAAACCACGAAATTATGTTCAGTAAACTGCATTATGGGTCCTTTCTGAAGCATAAACATGATTAACGTCCTGCACTGGTGGAGTTTATCTAGAAAACCAATTAGCCCCACACTCTATTCTGAGTCCGAACATGACTCATGATGAAATAAGCCCTAAAGTAAAAGTAATTAAGAAACTGCCAACTACCCCAAACCGTTTACCCTCTCTTTGCGGAACACTAACAAGAAATATCGATTTGGTCTCAACAGACTTTTTGGCATTTGATTTTTTAAATCTTGTCAAGCTTTTCAAAGCTGTCTTGCTCTGGAAGCAAAGTAATCTATCCGTCCATCACAACAGAACGATTAAAGCCATTAGGTCACAGTACAGGGCCTTCAGAAAGTATTCACACCCCTTGACTTTTCCACATTTTGTTGTGTTACAGCCTGAATTTAAAATGTATTAAATTAAGCTTTTTTTTTGTAACTGGCCTACACACAATACCCCATGATGTCAAAGTGGAAACATTTTATTAAAAATGAAAAGCTGAAATGTCGTGACTCAATAAGTATTCAACCCCTCTGTTATGACAACTGTGCTTAACAAGTCACATAATAAGTTGCATGGACCCACTCTGTGTGCAATAATAGTGTTTAACATGATTTTTGAATGACTGCCTCATCATTGTACCCCCCACATACTATCTGTAAGGTCCCTCAGTCAAGCATTGAATTTCAAACACAGATTCAATCACAAAGCAGGGAGGTTTTCCAATGCCTTGCAAAGGAGGGCACCTATTGGTAGAAATAAAAAAGCAGACATTGAATATCCCTTTGAGCCTGGTGAAGTTATTAATTACACTTTGGATGGTGTATCAATGCACCCTGTCACTACAAAGATACAGGCATCTTTCCTCACTCATTTTCCAGAGAGGAAGGAAACCGTTCAGGGCTTTCACCATGAGGCCAATGGTGACTAACACAGTTACAGAGTCTAAAGGCTGTGATAGGAGAAAACTGAGGATGGATCAACAACATTGTAGTTACTCCACAATACTAACCTGAATGACAGATTGAAAATAAAGAAGCCTGTATAGAAAAAAATATTCCAAAACATGCATCCTGTTTGCAATAAGTCACTGAAGTAATACTGCAAAGA
The DNA here is from genome assembly GCF_045679555.1 of Salvelinus alpinus. Taxonomy (NCBI): domain Eukaryota; kingdom Metazoa; phylum Chordata; class Actinopteri; order Salmoniformes; family Salmonidae; genus Salvelinus; species Salvelinus alpinus. Next base: position 21,584,952 of record NC_092114.1, read on the forward strand.
ATGTGGCAAAGCAATTCACTTTTAGTTCTGAATACAAAGTATTATGTTTGGAGCAAATCTAATACAACACATCACGGAGTACCACTCTCCATATCTTCAAGCATAGTGGTGGCTGTATCTTGTTATGGTTATGCTTGTAATCTTTAAGGACTGGGGAGTTTTTCAGGATAAACGGAATGGAGCTAAGCAAAGGCAAAATCCTAGAGGAAAACCTGGTTCAGTCTGCTTTCCACCTGACACTACGAGATTCAGTTTAGCAGGACATTCACCTAAAACACAAGGCCAAATCTACACTGGAGATGCTTACCAAGAAGACAGTGAATGTTCCTGAGTTGCAGTTAAAGTTTTGACTTAAATATACTTGAAAATCTATGGCAAGACCTGAAAATGGTTTTGAAAAGAATAATGGGCAAATGTTGCACAATCCAGGTGTGGACATTTCTGAGAGACTTACCCAGAAAGACTCACAGCTGCAATCGCTGCCCAAGGTGTTTCTACAAAGTATTGACTCAGGTGTGAATACTTACGTAAATTAGATATTTCTGTATTTCATTTGCAATAAAAACATGTTTTCACTTTGTCATTATGGGGTATTGTGTGTAGATGAATGAGAAAATTACAACAAAATATGGAATAAGTCAAGAGGCATGAATACTTTCTGAAGGCACTGTATTTAAAAAAACAACAACGTCTTCAAGATCAAATGTATTTACGGTGTATATACAAGGTTTCCTATTTAAATCAACAAAAAGAGCACACTGTGTCCTTTTATTAACCATGTTTCACAGGCATAAACAATCACTTTAATCAAAGAGGAAAATAAAATGTTCCCCCTGAAGACTACAAAGAAAATAGGTTTCTCTTCACATTGCTCATAACTCCACATGGTTTCCTCCTGTGGATTTAACACGGTATGAAAATCCTGACGACCTCCATAAAAATAGAGAACAGTTCGTAACTCTTACCTTGTTTTAATTCCAGTTTGATGGAAACGATACAGAATATTTTTCCTAATGGTGGGAAGTTTTAGGATTCACACTGTAGCCCATGAATTAAAAAACGACCTGCTATGGTAAAAACTTGAGGTGAATAAGTGACTCTTAAGTTAATATTTTTTTCATTTTAATATCTCAATCTTTGCTACAGTATGATACATGCAGTTGTCAATCCATTAAATATGTATCAGTAATAAATTACTATTACATGCTCAAAAAGACATGCATTAGCTGTTAAATAGATTAAACAATATTAACATAAATCGTCTACCGGTGCAGTTTTGACAGTGTGTGCTACTCCTTGCAGAAGTCTTGTTTATTTTCAGCGTCCTTAGTTTGTAAAGTTTTTAAATTGATCGCCGGTGTTAACGCTCTAGGTCCTGTTCGGAATCTAATGGGACCGCTCCTGTCATTGATTGCATGGATTAGTAGCAACAGTGTTGCAATGCTTTGACAATCAAACCGACAGTTGAATTGCACAGACGAACGAGCCTGAAGTCAACAGCTAAGACCCCCTCTCTCGCTCACTCATTTCCCTCTCAATTGCTTTACACACTGCAGCAGACTCTCTCTTTTTTGCACTGCGCACCGTTTGATGTTTTGTGTCGCTGGACTATTATTGCCCTGCCAGACTGGTTTGTGTTCAAAGGAACTCTAGGCAGTCTCCTCTGCTGATGTGTGTCTGGTAGCAGTACTCCATCTATCCTACTCTCTTCCTTTCGGCAGGGTTAATACCTGCTTGGTGCCAGAACAGAAATCTTTCTTAATACCGCTACACAATTACTCTACTGTTTGAGACACATCCAAAAATGGCTATTTTGCCTGGATGAGGCTGTACATCTACCGTAGGGCCTTATGTACATTACCTTACCTCTTTTGGCAACTATTGGTCTCGGCTTGATCTACTGTGTTATTGGCCATAAGGAAGTTTACAGACCATATTATTATGGATATATCTGTTTATTTCGCCTGAGGTACCAAGTCAACTTAATGTGCGTTGTCCATGAGAGTGCACTCTTGTGGAGATTGGAATAACTGTAGGCTACAGTAGTAGCCTAAATGTTAAAGTAATTTGCCAGAGCAGTTATACTGTAGCGTTACTAAGTCTGCTACATATTACTTCTAGTTGCTAATCTGTTTATCCAGACACGCTAACACAACACTGCGTTGCAATTCCACTTGCTGTTCCCTCAGAAGGCGTTCATTCAACCTTCATAAGCCTGTGCAATTACGCAAGATGCACAATGGTTGAGATATTGTTTGGGTGATTAAAAAGGGTAATCTGAAATGTTTCTAAAGTCGGGGTGAATCCACAAAAGACAACCTGAGCCGAGGAAGAAAAGACAGAATATAAGTTTGGTGATTGTTGAATAAATATATAGGCTGAACCAATGTGTTAGTGCCTAGTTGAAGAGCCAGGTGTCGGAATCCTATAACGGTAGCTAAAAACAGAGGCTCTCACAGCAAGAATAATTCAATATCTCAAAGCATATCCTCTGAAGAATGAAACGCAAGTTCAACAGATGCTTAAAGAGACAAAAGTACAGCTCATTAGTGATGATGGACAAAAAATAGATAGTTACATATCACAATATTATTTTGGCCGATAATATATCAATACATAGCATTAGCTAGGTAGCGTTGGCTAGCGCTAGTCAGCTGTACAGTCGCCAAAACTCAGGTATTTGGGTCATTGTCCTGTTGAAAAACAAATGATAGACCCACTAAGCGTAAACCAGATGGGATGGCGTATCGCTGCAGAATGCTGTGGTAGCCATGCTGGTTAAGTGTGCCTTGAATTCTAAATAAATCACAGACAGTGTCACCAGCAAAGCACCCCCACACCATCACACCTTCTCCTCCATGCTTCATGGTGGGAACCACACATGCGGAGATCATCTGTTCACCTACACTACATCTCACAAAGACACAGCGGTTGGAATCAAAAATCTCAAATTTGAACTCATCAAAGGACAGATTTCCACCGGTCTAATGTCCATTGCTTGTGTTTCTTTGCCCGAGCAAGTCTCTTCTTCTTATTGGTGTCCTTTAGTAGTGGTTTCTTTGCAGCAATTTACCCATGAAGGCCTGATTCACACAGTCTCCTCTGAACAGTTGATGTTGAGATCTGTCTGTTACTTGAACTCTGTGAAGCATTTATTTGGGCTGCAATTTCTGAGGCTGGTAATTCTAATGAACTTATCCTCTGCAACAGAGGTAATTCTGGTCTTCCTTTCCTGTGGCGGTCCACATGAGAGCCAGTTTCATCATAGCGCTTGATGGTTTTTGCAACTGCACTTGAAGAAACTTTCAAAGTTCTTGACATTTTCTGGATTGACTGACCTTCATGTCTTACAGTAATGATGGACAGTCGTTTCTCTTTGCTTATTTGAACTGTTCTTGCCATAATATGGACTTGGTCTTTTACCAAATAGGGCTATCTTCTGTATACCACCCCTACCTTGACACAACTGATTGGCTCAAACGCATTAAAGAAAGAAATTCGACAAATGAACTTTTAACAAGGCACACCTGTTAATTGAAATGCATTCCATGTGACTACCTCATTAAGCTGGTTGAGAGAATGCCAAGAGCGTGCAAAGCGGTCATCAAGACAAAGGGTGTCTATTTGAAGATTCTCAAATATATTTTGATTTGTTTAACACTTTTTTGGTTACTACATGACTCCATGTGTTATTTCATAGTTTTGATGTCTTCACTATTATTCTACAATAAAAACCCTTGAATGAGTATGTGCGTCCAAACTTTTGACTGGTACTGTATATAAAACGTATAAATGCCTTATGGGATTAGTTCAACAGTCTTACCCCATTAAGCACAAAATAGAAGCTTGTTTTACTCCATTGTTTGTGATTAATGTAATGGTGGTGTCATTTCTTCAGCCACATACCTTGGATGTTTTCCAAAAAAGTGGACGATGCCCACTTGAATGCCAGATTGTAACATTATGCAGAGAGAAACCAAGGGCATTAGGGAGAGAGGAACCAGACAACCCTAAGGGATAACTTTAATGTCACAGTGATACTCAAGGTTGCCTAAAGACAGACAGTGGCATCAAAAGCAATCTGCTTCTAAACAGTAGCTACGAAATAGTACACAGGAGAGTGTTATTGACGCAGACTGCCGTCAGAAGGGGGTTCAGAGACCAGCAGTCACTTACATGTCTTATATTTCAAGAGATCTAGAACAGTTACTATATTAAATGGATCAAATACGTTTTATTATGTATACCATACAAGCCATAGTCATTGTTCAGGTACAGTATATATTAACAAAGAAAGGGGATACCTAATCAGTTGTACAACTGAATGCATTCAACTGAAATGTGACTTCTGCATTTAACCCAACCCCTCTGAATCAGAGAGGTGCGGATGGCTGCCTTAATCAACATCCATGTCTTTGGCGCCTGGGGAACAGTTTGGTAATTGCCTGGCTCAGAATGACAAATCTTTACTGGCCCAACGCTCCTACCCGCCAGGCTACCTGTCACCGGAAGTAGCTTACTGTATGTTAAACGCTCAAATACATTATATAAAAGTATTGGTGTAAAATAAATAACTTTGAGATTGCACTTAATGCACCTTACAAACATGACTGTATTTTACCAACAAATTAGAAGGGGACCATCGCCCTCTCCCAGAAGCTTGGCTGATGCGTAAAACCTGTGAACAAAAGGTGCGATGTGTCCACACTCAAAAAGATTGCATAAATTCATTTTTCAACCATAACAAAATCTCAAAATAAAGAGTGAAAGCTATGAGGGTAAGTTATTTCAAATGCAAACTGAGTCACTCATGGTTCCTGTTTTTTCAGGCCAGACCAATTAAATCAATAGCTAATCCAATACTGCTTCACTTCCACGACAGAAACACTCATGTACTGACTCACTTGTATGTCACTGAATAAACTGAGTGTTCCCCAGAGCACTTCATTTAATTTTTTTTTTAAAATAAATGCACATCAGTGGGGGAAAAATTATATTCTGTGGAGTCTATTGAACGCTCAGTTTTATCTGAGCACAAGTAATAAAAGGGCAAAAGGGAGGATGCAAGAGAGAAAAATGATAATGAATTTCATTGTGAACGCACCACACTTTAATTATATGTTGGTTGTGGAATCAAAGTGGTGCTCGAGGTAATGAATAATTTCAAGACTGACTCTCATGAGGAGACCCATAGGTCTTTCACTGGGAGAATACACTTCAAGGGGTAGAATCTGTTTGGAATTATACCGATTTCATAGTAGCAGAACATTCAAGTCCACATCAATAACTCAAAGTAAGGAAGACACCACATTTGAAAAAGTGTCTGAGCAGTTTCTATGTCTTCATGGTAAGCACATAAGTTATTTCAAATGCAAACTGAGTCACTCATGGTTCCTGTTTTTTCAGGTCAGACCAATTAAATCAATAGCTAATCCAATACTGCTTCACTTCCACGACAGAAACACTCATGTACTGACTCACTTGTATGTCACTGAATAAACTGAGTGTTCCCCAGAGCACTTCATTTAATTTTTTTTTTTAAATAAATGCACATCAGTGGGGGAAAAATTATATTCTGTGGAGTCTATTGAACGCTCAGTTTTATCTGAGCACAAGTAATAAAAGGGCAAAAGGGAGGATGCAAGAGAGAAAAATGATAATGAATTTCATTGTGAACGCACCACACTTTAATTATATGTTGGTTGTGGAATCAAAGTGGTGCTCGAGGTAATGAATCATTTCAAGACTGACTCTCATGAGGAGACCCATAGGTCTTTCACTGGGAGAATACACTTCAAGGGGTAGAATCTGTTTGGAATTATACCGATTTCATAGTAGCAGAACATTCAAGTCCACATCAATAACTCAAAGTAAGGAAGACACCACATTTGAAAAAGTGTCTGAGCAGTTTCTATGTCTTCATGGTAAGCACATTTTTGACAAAGTGCCAGACAAATAACCACTTCTGACTGACATTTTGAGCAACCTTATTACAGCCTTTTTTTGCATGAAAACCCATTCAACTTAATTGTAATGAGTCACTGAAGTGGTGACGGGGCTTTTCACACCATCCATGGATAAATGACTAATGCTGACAACATCTCCACACTAATTCCCTGGTTAACCTGATTTCACTTGACTGAGTAATCACAGCAACACTAATGCTGTTCTGATCAGGGTTGTTACGGTGACCGTATAACCACCACACCGCAGTCAAATTACACATGACCATTAAGTCATGGTAACTAGGCGCCTCCAAGCTCTGACGTTCATTAGTAGACTACCAAAATTGCTAAATGCTTGGTACCCAGCATTCTATTGTCCCTATAATCACTCTAACATCAATACAAATGTTTCCAGAAATCTAATCAAACACTTCATTAGAGCCCATGAGCTCATGATGCGCAACATTTCTATAGGCGAATGCAATTGTGTGAGAAAACAGAGTTTGATGGCCTCTATTAAAAAGAGGATCCCATCAGCTTTCTATAGGCTAGACCTACTATATTTATCAACTTTCCCTATTTTTTTACCTTTATTTAACTAGGCAGGTCAGTTAAGAACACATTCTTATTTTCAATGACGGCCTAGGAACAGTGGGTTAACTACCTTGTTCAGGGGCAGAACGACAGATTTTTACCTTGTCAGCTCGGGGATTCGATCTTGCAACCTTTCGGTTACTAGTCCAATGCTCTAACCACTATAAACCACAGGAAAAGCATCCTCCATTCGTTTGTTAAATGCATAGGTGACCAGTATTTATTCTATGCTCCTGTTCTGAGACAGGGGCATGATAATGGTCCATTCTAAATCAAAACTAATTTCACACGTATATTATTTAATATATATAAAGACAACATTAAATTAAGAAGAGTCTGATGGGTGACAATATTAGCCTATCACTTGTGAAGGACGCATTTTCATTTGTGAAGGATGTATTTTCACTTGTGAATGACACCCAGCTTGTGTGCATTAGGCAGGAAAAAGTGCATACCTTAATTTTTTTACTTTCTCAAATCATAGTCGCACACCTCATGTAGCCTAGTCCATATCACAAGTAAAGTGGCCAAATGATGACTTAAAGTTAAGCACATTAATCCGCTTTACAACTGGTGTAGAGCCTGGCATACATAGCGCGTGAGTTTCAAGTTTGAGGAAGATCATTTTCACCATAAAAATGCACCTGTATAATAAAGCATTACATGCATAATCGCATTTAGGGTCACTTTTGAGAATGGTGTTTTTCCGCTAATTGATTGCATTTTGGAACATTTGCGCTAATAGCCTACTGCCGTGTGCGCATTGCTGTGCTTATAATGTGAATAAATAGCCTAACAGTTTATCCGCATTTTAAGCTAAACGTTCTGATACGTTGCATCAGCCTCATTGCCTTTAAACGTTTTTTGATGCGACTGGTTGTATTAATTTGGGATCTATTGCATCCCACAACTGTTCCAGAGTATGTTGTTTGGAATATTTCTTTCTTTCACAGAAGGACAAGTTGATCAATAGAATAGGTCAACTTTTGTACTATGGGGGATAGTAGATTGACATAGGCTAGTGCTTTTGCTGGTCGTTAGGCTTACTCATCTTGTTGGCTGACAAAAAGTAGGCTAAATGTGGACAGTTCTTCCAACATCTTCAATATGCACCTGTTCTGTGAAGGGAGTAGTACACAGCGTTGTACGAGATCTTCAGTTTCTTGGCAAATTCTCGCATGGAATAGCCTTCATTTCTCAGAACAAGAATAGACTGATGAGTTTCAGAAGAAAGTACTTCGTTTCTGGACATTTTGAGCCTGTAATTGAACCCACAAATGCTGATGCTCCTGACACTCAACTAGTCTAAAGAAATACAGTTTTATTGCTTCTT
>NC_092114.1:21597823-21672823 GCF_045679555.1 Salvelinus alpinus
CCTCCTCAACCCTCCTCTCCTCCCTTTCTGCATCCTTTGACTCTCTATGTCCCCTATCCTCCAGGCCGGCTCGATCCTCCCCTCCTGCTCCGTGGCTCGACGACTCATTGCGAGCTCACAGAACAGGGCTCCGGGCAGCCGAGCGGAAATGGAGGAAAACTCGCCTCCCTGCGGACCTGGCATCCTTTCACTCCCTCCTCTCTACATTCTCCTCTTCTGTCTCTGCTGCTAAAGCCACTTTCTACCACTCTAAATTCCAAGCATCTGCCTCTAACCCTAGGAAGCTCTTTGCCACCTTCTCCTCCCTCCTGAATCCTCCTCCCCCCCCCCCCCCTCCTCCCTCTCTGCGGATGACTTCGTCAACCATTTTGAAAAGAAGGTCGACGACATCCGATCATCGTTTGCTAAGTCAAACGACACCGCTGGTTCTGCTCACACTGCCCTACCCTGTGCTTTGACCTCTTTCTCCCCTCTCTCTCCAGATGAAATCTCGCGTCTTGTGACGGCCGGCCGCCCAACAACCTGCCCTCTTGACCCTATCCCCTCCTCTCTTCTCCAGACCATTTCCGGAGACCTTCTCCCCTACCTCACCTCGCTCATCAACTCATCCTTGACCGCTGGCTACGTCCCTTCCGCCTTCAAGAGAGCGAGAGTTGCACCCCTTCTGAAAAAACCTACACTCGATCCCTCTGATGTCAACAACTACAGACCAGTATCCCTTCTTTCTTTTCTCTCCAAAACTCTTGAACGTGCCGTCCTTGGCCAGCTCTCCTGCTATCTCTCTCAGAATGACCTTCTTGATCCAAATCAGTCAGGTTTCAAGACTAGTCATTCAACTGAGACTGCTCTTCTCTGTGTCACGGAGGCGCTCCGCACTGCTAAAGCTAACTCTCTCTCCTCTGCTCTCATCCTTCTAGACCTATCGGCTGCCTTTGATACTGTGAACCATCAGATCCTCCTCTCCACCCTCTCCGAGTTGGGCATCTCCGGCGCGGCCCACGCTTGGATTGCGTCCTACCTGACAGGTCGCTCCTACCAGGTGGCGTGGCGAGAATCTGTCTGTCGCACCACATGCTCTCACCACTGGTGTCCCCCAGGGCTCTGTTCTAGGCCCTCTCCTATTCTCGCTATACACCAAGTCACTTGGCTCTGTCATATCCTCACATGGTCTCTCTTATCATTGCTATGCAGACGACACACAATTAATCTTCTCCTTTCCCCCTTCTGATAACCAGGTGGCGAATCGCATCTCTGCATGTCTGGCAGACATATCAGTGTGGATGACGGATCACCACCTCAAGCTGAACCTCGGCAAGACGGAGCTGCTCTTCCTCCCGGGGAAGGACTGCCCGTTCCATGATCTTGCCATCACGGTTGACAACTCCATTGTGTCCTCCTCCCAGAGCGCTAAGAACCTTGGCGTGATCCTGGACAACACCCTGTCGTTCTCAACCAACATCAAGGCGGTGACCCGTTCCTGTAGGTTCATGCTCTACAACATTCGCAGAGTACGACCCTGCCTCACACAGGAAGCGGCGCAGGTCCTAATCCAGGCACTTGTCATCTCCCGTCTGGATTACTGCAACTCGCTGTTGGCTGGGCTCCCTGCCTGTGCGATTAAACCCCTACAACTCATCCAGAACGCCGCAGCCCGTCTGGTGTTCAATCTTCCCAAGTTCTCTCACGTCACCCCGCTCCTCCGCTCTCTCCACTGGCTTCCAGTTGAAGCTCGCATCCGCTACAAGACCATGGTGCTTGCCTACGGAGCTGTGAGGGGAACGGCACCTCCGTACCTTCAGGCTCTGATCAGGCCCTACACCCAAACAAGGGCACTGCGTTCATCCACCTCTGGCCTGCTCGCCTCCCTACCTCTGAGGAAGTACAGCTCCCGCTCAGCCCAGTCAAAACTGTTCGCTGCTCTGGCACCCCAATGGTGGAACAAACTCCCCCACGACGCCAGGTCAGCGGAATCAATCACCACCTTCCGGAGACACCTGAAACCCCACCTCTTTAAGGAATACCTAGGATAGGATAAAGTAATCCTTCTAACCCCCCCCCCTTAGAGTTAGATGCACTATTGTAAAGTGGTTGTTCCACTGGACATCATAAGGTGAATGCACCAACTTGTAAGTAGCTCTGGATAAGAGCGTCTGCTAAATGACTTAAATGTAAATGTAAATGTACACAGACCTTTAGAATGATCCTTCTCTCTAGTACACAGACCCTTAGAATGATCCTTCTCTATAGTACACAGACCTTTAGAATGATCCTTCTCTACAGTACACAGAGCCTTAGAATGATCCTTCTCTACAGTACACAGACCTTTAGAATGATCCTTCTCTATAGTACACAGACCTTTAGAATGATCCTTCTCTATAGTACACAGAGCCATAGAATGATCCTTCTCTATAGTACACAGACCTTTAGAATGATCCTTCTCTATTGTACACAGACCCTTAGAATGATCCTTCTCTACAGTACACAGACCCTTAGAATGATCCTTCTCTACAGTACACAGACCTTTAGAATTATTCTTCTCTACAGTACACAGACCTTTAGAATGATCCTTCTCTACAGTACACAGACCTTTAGAATGATCCTTCTCTACAGTACACAGACCTTTAGAATGATCCTTCTCTACAGTACACAGACCTTTAGAATGATTCTTCTCTACAGTACACAGACCTTTAGAATGATCCTTCTCTACAGTACACAGACCCTAAGAATGATCCTTCTCTACAGTACACAGACCTTTAGAATGATTCTTCTCTACAGTACACAGGCCTTTAGAATGATCCTTCTCTACAGTACACAGACCCTTAGAATGATCCTTTTCTACAGTACACAGACCTTTAGAATGATCCTTCTCTATAGTACACAGACCTTTAGAATGATCCTTCTCTATAGTACACAGACCCTTAGAATGATCCTTCTCTATAGTACACAGACCTTTAGAATGATCCTTCTCTATTGTACACAGACCCTTAGAATGATCCTTCTCTACAGTACACAGACCCTTAGAATGATCCTTCTCTACAGTACACAGACCTTTAGAATTATTCTTCTCTACAGTACACAGACCTTTAGAATGATCCTTCTCTACAGTACACAGACCTTTAGAATGATCCTTCTCTACAGTACACAGACCTTTAGAATGATCCTTCTCTACAGTACACAGACCTTTAGAATGATCCTTCTCTACAGTACACAGACCCCTTAGAATGATCCTTCTCTACAGTACACAGACCCTTAGAATGATCCTTCTCTACAGTACACAGACCCTAAGAATGATCCTTCTCTACAGTACACAGACCTTTAGAATGATCCTTCTCTATAGTACACAGACCCTTAGAATGATCCTTCTCTATAGTACACAGACCCTTAGAATGGGGACAGGACAGAGTTTGGGAAACCCTGTTCTAAGGTATGCAATGACTGACACGACGAAGAGAAACTGATGACGAATTTACGAATTTCAAAATTACACCTTCTGCATTCTACTACAATGTTCAAGAGTAAGTTAAAAGCCGGACTGAGTTCCTCAATTTATTATTATAATAATAATTACACACACACACACACACTTCCTATTTTCTACATTGTTTGAATAATAATGAAGACTTCAAAATTATGCAATCATGTAGTAACCAAAAAGTGTTAAACAAATCAAAATATATTTTATATTTGAGATTCTTCAAATAGCAACCCTTTGCCTTGATGACAGCTTTGCACACTCTTGGCATTCTCTCAACCAGCTTCATGAGGTAGTCACCTGGAATGCATTTCAATTAACAGGTGTGCCTTGTTAAAAGTTAATTTGTGAAATTTCTTTCCTTCTTAATGCGTTTGAGCTAATTAGTTGTGTTGTGACAAGGTAGGGGTGGTATACAGAAGATAGCCCTATTTGGTAAAAGACCAAGTCCATATTATGGCAAGAACAGCTCAAATAAGCAAAGAGAAATGACTGTCCATCATTACTTTTGACCAGTAGTGTATATTTTTGTTTTTGGAAGGGGGGTACCACCGCGGAGGCCCACAGTTTTGGAACCACTGTGAACCTTCTCTATAGTATACTGCCCACTTCAAATGGACTAGCAGGGCTTTGCTGGATTTCAAGTCTCAAACATCATTCAAGATCTACAGTACCAGGAGGTCTCCACAGTCTGTTCACTGCTTATCTATGTTGGCTTTCATTCCGACAATCCATTTAGGTTGGTATTGCTATAGGCACTACCCAGACTTTGACAACACATACCTGTGGTGTAGCTTGTATAAAGCTAACATTCCCCCCCATTTTGTTTTGTAAATCCGACGTGTGGAAACACACACTGACTCAGACCCACCCACTGACAATGATTACTGGCCTTGGGACGGCACATGTGGCATCATTTAATCATCTATATTTACACCGCCGCAATTCAACCGACGGTCTGCAGAACAGGCCCGGAGTCTTGGCCTTGGCTCGGTGCTGGGCGGAGTTCTTTTGAACTGCTTGCTGAATCAGGCTGGCCAACCCTGCTGAAGAAAACTACTGTTATTTTTGGGCTCCGTCTGAGTGGAGGTGTCATGATTTGTTGTGTGAACAGTTGACTTTGAGGCACTGCCTGAGGAATTATTGGGGCGAGCTGTTTGAAAGCCATCTGTCATGCTTGTTGCTGGAACGGCTGGAGCATTGGAGCGGCTGTCCATCCCTGGCCCACACCTGGGGGGAGGGACGTCTGCACTACTCTCCTGGATTCGCGCTGCAGTGGACCCATCACTGAGCCAGGACGAACGCCAAACCAGAAAGAACACAAAATGGAGTCTCAGTTTCACCACCGGCTATGGGGCTACAGTACGAACACTAAAGGCAACTGAGGACTGAGGGGAAAAAAACAAATTACTCAACTTGTTGGTTGAAACTAATTGAGGAAACAGTCTCAGGCCTTGGTAAAAAAAAGTTTCCCAGAAAGCCTTGGAGTGTAAGAAGTAGACTCTGTTCTTCCACGCCACAACAAAAACTAAACAACATTTAGGGCTTCATAATTACCTAATCAGCCTTTTGACAAAGGACGTTTAGTATGAGGAAGAAATGTGATCTTTTAGCGTCTCTGAAACCCTCTTAGAGGCCTGAAACTATTCTCCTCCGTATTCCGCCCGTGAAGAATTAAAAAATGTGTGGGGACGCCCGTTAGCTTGGCAATTAATGTCAAGTGTATCTCGCCACCAGTTCCTTCATCCGCTGGTAATATCACAAATTCACTTATCACTAGCTGAATGTCAAAAGGAAGTAGAGCTATCATTTGCTCTGTGAGATACAGCCCACCATCATCACTGGCAGTTCCTCCTCTGAAAGTGGCGGATGGATCTGCTTACCCTTTAGGGTGATATCGTCTCACTGTTTATTACAAAATACCCAGATTCCATTCTGCCTGATGAACTTTCCAGGAATCCCACAGAGCCAGAGCCTATTTGCTGCTCTGCTGGAGGGAGAATTTAAATCAGCTGGATTTTAAAAAAGAGAACGGAATACGCTGGTATTTTAATGAGGAGGATAGGGGGAAAGAACAAAGCATTTAAATCACTGAAATGCAAATCAGCTTCTCACCACAACTGTAGCAGTGAGTCATTCAACAGAACTCTGGGTTAACTTTAGTAACAACTCTCAGAGGTGTTGAGTCACGGGTCCTAGAGGACTAGCTGCCCTGTATCAAGGCTGTCTGTACTCTATGACCTAGTGAATGGCTATCAATATGTATGACAAACTAGCAAAACTCTCAACTCATCATTTAGACGGACAGAGTGTGTGTGTGTGTACTGCAGACTGGCTCATCTATATCAATGCAACCTGTTATATCCTGACTATATCTACGACCACCAACAATTCTACTTACTTCCACCATAACTAAACCCTTCTCCTCCATAAATAACTGTTACGACGACAGCACTATAATACAAATCCTCCTTCCCAGCGCTCCTACAGTTATCCCCTCTGACCTGGGGTCCAGTGTCAGCAGCTAAATGAACTCCACATCAAACCACCTCATAATCACCATACACTGAGACTATTCCCTGGGCGGCCATATTCAAACCCAAAGCGAGAAGACAGCAGGCAGTAGGCAAATGTAGTCTCTAATGCAGTAACTCAGCACTGAGGAGGCGTGGTGAGACCGTTAATCTGTGCCCCCCGAGAGGGGCCATGCCAGGCCGTGGAGCTGGCGGTGCCAAGCCTCAGCGTGGCGAAGCACAACCCCACCACATGCTTAAGTTAACCACCGAGCTGTCAGGCGAAGGAAAGAGATGTGTGAGTGAGATGAGAATCGAAAAATGTGTGTGTCTGTGTGTGTGTGCGCATGTGTCTTCGAGTTTATGCATGTGCACGTCTGTGTGTTTGTGCGTGCTCGTACACTCGCGAGCAAGCTGGGATTTGGAGAGCTCAGCATGCCTTTGGCTGCCACATTCCTGGGGCCCATAGGGATGTATCTCCAGGTCTCTAAGGAGGGGAAATAACCTTGGATAGATCTGATTCCTGTCACCGCCACAACCTCCAACCAGCCCCAGAGCCCCCATTCAACAACACTGAATATCAATACCACACCCCCTCCCTGTTGATTCAACCCTGGTGCTGAGCTGACGGGTAACCGCCTAACCTTCAAACCTTTATGTGCTGGTTTCCTGGACACAAAACAAACCTAGTCCAGGACTAATCTGTGTCTGGGAAAAATCTAACCCTGGTAAAGACATAAAAAGGTGTATGTTTGAAGTGGCTGACTCAATCACCTGATATGGTGGTTAACAAGAGTTTCACAATTTGCGGCACCACACACACGGCTGCTGTTTACTCTGTCGGCAGCACATATAAAGCGTGTCCAAAGCCAGCTCAGTAGGTTGGTTAAGGAGCTGGACAGCATCATCACAGAGGGATAATCGCTGTGAGACAGACACGAGAGATAGACACGAGAGACAGACAGAGCGAGACAGACAGACAGAGAGACAGAGAGAGGGGGGGTTGATTGAAATGCTATGCTAGCTAGTGTTAGCCGCATCCAAGCCTTGCTGGAAGGCGTAATGGGTGGCTGGGGACTGGGGTCAAACAAATTGAGCTCTATAAAGTGTCAGTGGAACAGCATAGTTGAATTTGAGGCCTGGTGCTCAGACTGGCAGTTTGGAAATTTGACCATCGTTTTACCAGGGAGTCGTGGCTTTGGAAAAGCTGTGTAGAACAAGGAGGAGGGATAGAGGGGATGGAGGTATGGTAGGAAGGCCTAGGGCCAGGTTTCTGGACCCAGATTAAGCCTAATCCCGTACTAAAAAGCATGCGCAATGGAGTGCTTTTCAGTCGAGGAATAGGCATCGTCTGGGAAAAAGTTCCCTAGAGCCTAGTGTATGTACAGAACATTAAGAGTTTTGCAGAAGGTGGTTTAGAAAGAAGTGATGAAATGGAGAGTGCAGAGAGAAGGAGAGAAACAGAGGGGGCAGACTTAGTTCTCCTGAGAGGCTGGTGGGAGAGCAGCCAGTCTGGTGTTTTAGACATGGAGATAGGTCTCAACGGACTGACTGCCATTCATATTGGCATCAAAGTCATTATGAGAGAAGGGCTTTTTAAATAGAATCATGTCAAGGCAGCAAATGAGAGCTAAACCACAAGGATTTCTCTGCAAATTGAAATGTGACGCGTAATTAACTTTATAATGCGTTTACAAATGAGGTCTCCCCCTCTATGTGTGTGCGCACGTGTGTTTATCCATTTGTGTGTGTGTGTGTGTGTGTGTGGGTGTGTGTGTGTGTTTATATATCTCAATGTCCCTTTTTGTAATTATGCCAGGGGAGATTGTAAATTAATGGTAATAAAGTCAAAAGACTATCACTGTAAATTAATGCACACTGCTTATGCAAACCCTGACCTTGATTCTTAATTATCACAAAGTCGGTACACAGTACACATGCAAACGTTATTAGTAATAATGAGAGAGCGAGCGAGAGCGAGAGAGAGAACACACTTTTGGGGAAATAAAGCAGGGCATATCTCAAGCAACAAATTATTAATTAACCTGAACTAAAATAACGTTAGATTTCCGGCGAAAGACTAAAAGCCTTTTCCAATACTTTTGAAAGTAAAAAAAAGGAGTTGTATTGGAGAGAATGGATAGAGAATGAGTCGATAGAGAGACCAGAGAACTGTGTTTCTGTCGCCCGCTGAAGCGAGGATGTTTTAAATAGCTCTTAATCAAGCGGACTGGGTTGTCAAACGGCAGTCAAGCATCGACCAGAGGAAGAGCCGAAGCGAGAGAGTTTACACAGCCCAAAATCTGCCCACGTTAAGCAGATCATTCATTATTAAGCAAGTGAAGAGTTGTTGTATGGTGGGGGCAAGTATAGTGTCAAATTTAGTGAAGATAAAAAATGATTTGCTATTTTGATACGTGAGGCTTATTTGATCTAATAGAAGTTTAGAAATTCGAGACGGTCTATGCTTATTTATGAGGCTAGGCATCTCATTCTCCATTGAATACAGGCGTCAACACCCATCATTGAATATTTTTTACATTTATTATTCAAATAACGCAATGTATCCACCAACCCAAAAGAGAAGAATAGGTGGAGCTTGACAGCCCGCCGTTCTGCTCTGTGGACAACGAATCCCATTGTTAGGGCGGAGACTCAAGCATCTCGTCATTATATCCAGTCTCTCTGGTTGGACACAAAGTCATATAATTATGCTCTCTCTGTGTAAAAGGCCTCACACCACTTCTGTCTCCCGAGAAGAGCGGATCTCCCACCCTGTCTCTCTCTCCCCCTCCCCTGATCTGACATGTGTTTGTGCACTGATGCGGTTTTCACAGCCCCTATCACCCATCTGTCTGTTCCTCTCAGCGCTCCATGTCCACGATCATGTGATCTAACAGCCCTGACAGAGAGATCCCTCCTCCCCACTGTAACCAGTGAACTGGGCTGTACTGGACCGTGTCTGTGTGTGCCAAACCGTGTGTTCTCACAGACGTTTTTCAGGGCTGACAGTTTTCATCTGCTAACAGTAACAAGACTAGCTTCAGGGCTGGTAAACTAATCAGCTACAACAGATTAATATAATGACAATTCAAATGCATTTACTTCACTTTCCTTTCTGATCACCTTCTCACCCATAGTGTGTCTACAGCTAGGTTTCCATCCAAGTGGCAACAAGGTTTATGTGAAAATTCTAATATCCAAATAATGAAAATATGATAATTTTCCCAGCAGTGGTACATTAAAAATCTGTGCGTGATGACGTAGTGCACACAACAAGTACTTTTAGCTCAAGTTTTCATGTACCAAATAAAAATGTAAAGTTCAATGTGTTTCCATCGCATTTTCAACTCTACGGATAGTTTTGTCACAAAATCTGTTTAGTTAAATAGCAAATGTGCCTCCTCTGGTTCTGGCACCTGCACTCTTGCCGATAGCTCACATATACAGTGTGGGTAGACCATTTTACTACTGGTAGACCATTTTACTACAGGTAGACCATTTTACTACTGGAAGACCATTTTACTACAGGTAGACCATTTTACTACAGGTAGACCATTTTACTACTGGTAGACCATTTTACTACAGGTAGACCATTTTACTACAGGTAGACCATTTTACTACTGGTAGACCATTTTACTACAGGTAGACCATTTTACTACAGGTAGACCATTTTACTACAGGTAGACCATTTTACTACAGGTAGACTATTTTACTACTGGTAGACTACTTTACTACTGGTAGACTACTTTACTACTGGTAGACTATTTTACTACTGGTAGACTATTTTACTACAGGTAGACTATTTTACTACTGGTAGACCATTTTACTACTGGTAGACTATTTTACTACTGGTAGACTATTTTACTACTGGTAGACTATTTTACTACTGGTAGACTATTTTACTACTGGTAGACTATTTTACGAGATTATTATGGATAAGAGTGGGATACTTTTTATTTGTCAAACAGCAGCCACACATCGATCATCATGTCACCAGAATAAGACTCAATATTTATTGAAAGGAGCATCAAGTTCATCACCTTGCACTTTCATCACCCTGTGAAGTTCATCATAACTTATTTCATCTGTAGCCTAATAAACTGCATGCTTTCCTGACGAGTCGTAGTGGGAGGACCAGACAACATGTCATCGCATGACTCCAAGTTAACTTTGATTTCATGGTTATCATATCAATATTTGCATAATTCATTTTACACAAAAACATCCCACCAGGTCGAGCGAACAAATGATCTGTTAGCATTTATAAAATTGTACCGTTTCCATCACAGCTGTCATGACTTTTTTGAAATATACGGTATGACTTTACTCGCTTAAGAAATGTGTATGGAAACATGGTGTATGAGACGCACCTGAAGACTGAGAACTCACCCGTGACCTTTCATGACCTCTCACAGCCATCGACTGATTGATATATAGACCTATCTTCCACCATAACGCTTTGGTGACCATTGACAACCTGTCACAAAGTGACTGTCCCCTTTCAGAATGTTCCCCCCTCAGGACATAGTGGTTCAACTCCGACTTCCTATAAGACATGTTCTGGAACTTTGGAGACTAGAAAGTCTTTCTTAAACCTCCTGCTTTGGGCTGGATGTGTCAATGTGTATTTCATACATGCATAATCTATGAGAAATACTGTCTTACCTTAATTACCCATGGAATCCCTAGTTTGAAAGCGACTGTTTTCTGGAAGCTGTGCGGCAGGTAGCCTAGTGGTTAAAAGAGCATCGGGCCAAAAGGTCGATGGTTCAAATCCCTGAGCCGACTAGGTGAAAAATCTGTCGATGTGCACTTGAGCAAGACACTTAACCCTAATTGCTTCTGTAAGTCGCTCTGGATAAGAGCGTCTGCTAAATGACTAAAATGTACAAATGTAAATGTGTGGTGCCCTTTCCCCAACATTTTCCCCCACGTGGGTCAGCCCCCTAGCAATTTGAGTTCTAGCCAACAAGCTTCAGCCCTTCACCATTTGAGTGACAGCTAGCAAGATGCACACACAGTAGAGCGAGAAAGAGAGAGAGCAATTACGTGGTGGACATATGTGACATAGAACGCAATTTTCGGGTACAACTTTTGGCTAATGAGCGCTACTTTAAGAGCTACTGGCTGAAGTATACAAAAGTAGCAGAGAATCTATTTAAAGTGAGAGATAAACACTGAGAACAACTCTGAGCTACTTTAGGGCCGTGAGAGCTGCTTCAAAGACGTGTTCCGACGGGAGAAGAAGAAGATATGGAAAGATAGAAACACACAGCTACACGACATAAAAGACAAAAATGGCCTCCACTGAGTCTCATTCACCGTTAGAAGCAATGTGTGAAAAGCGTCTGGTTTATGTTGATAATCTTCTGGTCACTTCCTCTTCTTCAGATGCCTTTTATCACATACAATGAGCAGTATAAAGAGATTGAATAAAAGCAGAATTCATATTTTCTGAGGAAGCAGTCAACACAAATGGTTCGGTTAAAGGTTGAATTGAAGGCTGGATTACATTGTACCATATGTGAAATTGAGGCCAATATGGATATGGAGGCACTGACAGAGAAGGGAGGCCTGTAGCAGGGGACTCATCAGATCACTTACCTAAACAGCACACTCCCATGGCGTGGAAGCCGTGATAGGGAGAATATGTGTGTGTGTGTCTGTGTGTGTGTGTCTGTGTGTGTGTGTGTGTGTGTGTGTGTGTGGTGGGGGTCAAGGCCATACGGGGTGAGCAGGGAGCACTCTTGCTCCATTTCTTCTTAGACCACACACACAGGCAAGGCCAGAATGGAGGGAGAGATTTAGAGAGTAAAAAGATGGGCTAGAGAGAAACAAAGGTGCACTAGAATAAGCGAGCGAAGAGGTGGAGATAGAGAGAGGAGGCAGGGCGAGGTAGAGGAAAAAGAGGGGCAAGGCAAAGAGAACAGAGAGAGGAGGGGGGCGAGGTAGAGGGAACAGAGAGAGAAAGAGAGGGGGGGCGAGGTAGAGGGAACAGAGAGAGAAAGAGAGAGGAGTGGGGCGAGGTAGAGGGAACAGAGAGAGAAAGAGAGAGGATGGGGGCGAGGTAGAGAGAGAGAAAGAGAGAGGATGGGGCGAGGTAGAGAGAGAGAAAGAGAGAGGATGGGGGCGAGGTAGAGAGAGGGAAAGAGAGAGGAGGGGGGCGAGGTAGAGGGAACAGAGAGGGAAAGAGAGAGGAGGGGGCGAGGTAGAGGGAACAGAGAGGGAAAGAGAGAGGAGGGGGGCGAGGTAGAGGGAACAGAGAGAGAAAGAGAGAGGAGGGGGCGAGGTAGAGGGAACAGAGAGAGAAAGAGAGAGGAGGGGGCGAGGTAGAGGGAACAGGTAGAGAGAGAGAAAGAGAGAGGAGGGGGTGGGAGGTAGAGGGAACAGAGACAGAGAGACAGAGAAACAGAGAGAGAGAGAGAGAAAACGAGTTATTTTCCTACCATTTGGATGAGGCTCTCCTGGATTCTGTTCAGTGTTGTTCTCAGTCGGCTGCTGATCAGACCCGGACCTGATGATTCATACTGCAGAACAGACACACACACACACGGTTAATTCACACGCACTGTCCTGTCTACACTACAATCTAACCACATAGGGATAGAATCACAGGAGGGGCCCACCAGGGGGTCTACACTGCATTGGGTACTATGAGTAGGCTACACTGCATTGGGTACTATGAGTAGGCTATACAGCATTGGGTACTATGAGTAGGCTACACTGCATTGGGTACTATGAGTAGGCTATACTGCATTGGGTACTATGAGTAGGCTACGCTGCATTGGGTACTATGAGTAGGCTACACTGCATTGGGTACTATGAGTAGGCTACACTGCATTGGGTACTATGAGTAGGCTATACTGCATTGGGTACTATGAGTAGGCTATACTGCATTGGGTACTATGAGTAGGCTACACTGCATTGGGTACTATGAGTAGGCTATACAGCATTGGGTACTATGAGTAGGCTATACAGCATTGGGTACTATGAGTAGGCTATACAGCATTGGGTACTATGAGTAGGCTACACTGCATTGGGTACTATGAGTAGTCTATACTGCATTGGGTACTATGAGTAGGCTACACTGCATTGGGTACTATGAGTAGGCTACACTGCATTGGGGACTATGAGTAGGCTACACTGCATTGGGGACTATGAGTAGGCTACACTGCATTGGGTACTATGAGTAGGCTACACTGCATTGGGTACTATGAGTAGGCTACACTGCATTGGGTACTATGAGTAGGCTACACTGCATTGGGTACTATGAGTAGGCTATACAGCATTGGGTACTATGAGTAGGCTACACTGCATTGGGGACTATGAGTAGGCTATACAGCATTGGGTACTATGAGTAGGCTATACAGCATTGGGTACTATGAGTAGGCTATACAGCAGTGGGTACTATGAGTAGGCTATACAGCATTGGGTACTATGAGTAGGCTACACTGCATTGGGTACTATGAGTAGGCTATACAGCATTGGGTACTATGAGTAGGCTACACTGCATTGGGTACTATGAGTAGGCTACACTGCATTGGGTACTATGAGTAGGCTATACAGCATTGGGGACTATGAGTAGGCTACACTGCATTGGGTACTATGAGTAGGCTACACTGCATTGGGTACTATGAGTAGGCTACATTGCATTGGGTACTATGAGTAGGCTATACAGCATTGGGGACTATGAGTAGGCTATACAGCATTGGGTACTATGAGTAGGCTATACAGCATTGGGGACTATGAGTAGGCTACACTGCATTGGGTACTATGAGTAGGCTACACTGCATTGGGTACTATGAGTAGGCTACACTGCATTGGGTACTATGAGTAGGCTATACAGCATTGGGGACTATGAGTAGGCTATACAGCATTGGGGACTATGAGTAGGCTATACAGCATTGGGAGTCTCGTTATTGGACATAGATTGTATAATTTTTTCACTGCAGCTACATTTAGGCAAGAGGTCTGAGAGAGAAAGAGAAAAAGAGAGAAAGAGATATGGTTCTTGTCAGTTTGGGAGAATTGTGGATGACTCCGCCACCTCACATTATCATGACAGAGTAGGGGCCTGTAGCTCGACTCACCACATTATCATGACAGAGTAGGGGCCTGTAGCTCGACTCACCACATTACCATGACAGAGTAGGGGCCTGTAGCTCGACTCACCACATTACCATGACAGAGTAGGGGCCTGTAGCTCGACTCACCACATTACCATGACAGAGTAGGGGCCTGTAGCTCGACGCACCACATTACCATGACAGAGTAGGGGCCTGTAGCTCGACTCACCACATTACCATGACAGAGTAGGGGCCTGTAGCTCGACTCACCACATTACCATGACAGAGTAGGGGCCTGTAGCTCGACTCACCACATTACCATGACAGAGTAGGGGCCTGTAGCTCGACTCACCACATTACCATGACAGAGTAGGGGCCTGTAGCTCGACTCACCACATTACCATGACAGAGTAGGGGCCTGTAGCTCGACTCACCACATTACCATGACAGAGTAGGGGCCTGTAGCTCGACTCACCACATTATCATGACAGAGTAGGGGCCTGTAGCTCGACTCACCACATTATCATGACAGAGTAGGGGCCTGTAGCTCGACTCACCACATTATCATGACAGAGTAGGGGCCGGTAGCTAACCACATTACCATGACAGAGCAGGGGCCTGCTGCTAACCACATTACCATGACAGAGTAGGGGCCTGCTGCTAACCACATTACCATGACAGAGTAGGGGCCGGTAGCTAACCACATTACCATGACAGAGCAGGGGCCTGCTGCTAACCACATTACCATGACAGAGTAGGGGCCTGCTGCTAACCACATTACCATGACAGAGTAGGGGCCTGCTGCTAACCACATTACCATGCCAGAGTAGGGGCCGGTAGCTAACCACATTACCATGACAGAGTAGGGGCCTGCTGCTAACTCCATTACCATGACAGAGTAGGGGCCGGTAGCTAACCACATTACCATGACAGAGTAGAGGCCTGCTGCTAACCACATTATCATGACAGAGTAGGGGCCTGCTGCTAACCACATTACCATGACAGAGTAGGGGCCGGTAGCTAACCACATTACCATGACAGAGTAGGGGCCTGCTGCTAACTCCATTACCATGACAGAGTAGGGGCCGGTAGCTAACCACATTACCATGACAGAGTAGAGGCCTGCTGCTAACCACATTATCATGACAGAGTAGGGGCCTGCTGCTAACCACATTACCATGACAGAGTAGGGGCCTGCTGCTAACCACATTACCATGACAGAGTAGGGGCCTGCTGCTAACCACATTACCATGACAGAGTAGGGCCTGCTGCTAACCACATTACCATGACAGAGTAGGGGCCTGCTGCTAACCACATTACCATGACAGAGTAGGGGCCGGTAGCTAACCACATTACCATGACAGAGTAGAGACCTGCTGCTAACCACATTACCATGACAGAGTAGGGGCCTGCTGCTAACCACATTACCATGACAGAGTAGGGGCCTGCTACTAACCACATTACCATGACAGAGTAGAGGCCTGCTGCTAACCACATTACCATGACAGAGTAGGGGCCTGCTACTAACCACATTACCATGACAGAGTAGGGGCCTGCTGCTAACCACATTACCATGACAGAGTAGGGGCCTGCTACTAACCACATTACCATGACAGAGTAGAGGCCTGCTGCTAACCACATTACCATGACAGAGTAGGGGCCTGCTGCTAACCACATTACCATGACAGAGTAGGGGCCTGCTGCTAACCACATTACCATGACAGAGTAGGGGCCTGCTGCTAACCACATTACCATGACAGAGTAGGGGCCTGCTGCTAACCACATTACCATGACAGAGTAGGGCCTGCTGCTAACCACATTACCATGACAGAGTAGGGCCTGCTGCTAACCACATTACCATGACAGAGTAGGGGCCGGTAGCTAACCACATTACCATGACAGAGTAGGGCCTGCTGCTAACCACATTACCATGACAGAGTAGGGCCTGCTGCTAACCACATTACCATGACAGAGTAGGGGCCTGCTGCTAACCACATTACCATGACAGAGTAGGGCCTGCTGCTAACCACATTACCATGACAGAGTAAGGGCCTGCTGCTAACCACATTACCATGACAGAGTAGGGCCTGCTGCTAACCACATTACCATGACAGAGTAAGGGCCTGCTGCTAACCACATTACCATGACAGAGTAGGGGCCTGCTGCTAACCACATTACCATGACAGAGTAGGGGCCGGTAGCTAACCACATTACCATGACAGAGTAGGGGCCTGCTGCTAACCACATTACCATGACAGAGCAGGGGCCTGCTGCTAACCACATTACCATGACAGAGTAGGGGCCTGCTACTAACCACATTACCATGACAGAGCAGGGGCCTGCTGCTAACCACATTACCATGACAGAGTAGGGGCCTGCTACTAACCACATTACCATGACAGAGCAGGGGCCTGCTGCTAACCACATTACCATGACAGAGTAGGGGCCTGCTGCTAACCACATTACCATGACAGAGTAGGGGCCTGCTGCTAACCACATTACCATGACAGAGTAGGGGCCTGCTGCTAACCACATTACCATGACAGAGTAGGGGCCTGCTGCTAACCACATTACCATGACAGAGCAGGGGCCTGCTGCTAACCACATTACCATGACAGAGTAGAGGCCTGCTGCTAACCACATTATCATGACAGAGTAGGGGCCTGCTGCTAACCACATTACCATGACAGAGTAGGGGCCTGCTGCTAACCACATTACCATGACAGAGCAGGGGCCTGCTGCTAACCACATTACCATGACAGAGTAGGGGCCTGCTGCTAACCACATTACCATGACAGAGCAGGGGCCTGCTGCTAACCACATTACCATGACAGAGCAGGGGCCTGCTGCTAACCACATTACCATGACAGAGCAGGGGCCTGCTGCTAACCACATTACCATGACAGAGTAGGGGCCTGCTGCTAACCACATTACCATGACAGAGTAGGGGCCGGTAGCTAACCACATTACCATGACAGAGTAGGGGCCTGCTACTAACCACATTACCATGACAGAGCAGGGGCCTGCTGCTAACCACATTACCATGACAGAGTAGGGGCCTGCTACTAACCACATTACCATGACAGAGCAGGGGCCTGCTGCTAACCACATTACCATGACAGAGTAGGGGCCTGCTACTAACCACATTACCATGACAGAGCAGGGGCCTGCTGCTAACCACATTACCATGACAGAGTAGGGGCCTGCTGCTAACCACATTACCATGACAGAGCAGGGGCCTGCTGCTAACCACATTACCATGACAGAGTAGGGGCCTGCTACTAACCACATTACCATGACAGAGTAGGGGCCTGCTACTAACCATTATACCATGACAGAGTAGAGGCCTGCTGCTAACCACATTACCATGACAGAGTAGGGGCCTGCTACTAACCACATTAACATGACAGAGTAGGGGCCTGCTACTAACCATTATACCATGACAGAGTAGGGGCCTGCTGCTAACCACATTACCATGACAGAGCAGGGGCCTGCTGCTAACCACATTACCATGACAGAGTAGGGGCCTGCTACTAACCATTATACCATGACAGAGTAGAGGCCTGCTGCTAACCACATTACCAGCAAAGGTGTTGTTTTGATGAACTGAGGCGAAAGTAACAAAAGAGAAGGAAATTGGTTGCATCACCCCCAAAAAAATCCAGGGCAAGGGAGAAAAAAAATTGCTCTCAAAAGTGGTTCTATTATAGTAACCCAGTCTGTAGACAGAAGAGTTGACACGTCACACTTCATGATTGAAGCCTGGGCTCAGCAGTGATCTTGGTTTTTCCACCAATTCAATTCAAAGGAAGGTCATGGTTTTGGAATCCAAAGCTTAAGGTCAAATTTCTAATTTGAGTTCTGACACTGGTGGCATTGTGACGAAGGCCAGAAGTTTCTCCAGGTCAGGACAGGTAGTCAGGAAATACTACAGAACCCAGGCCTGAGCAGAGGACGAGAGCGAGAGAGAGAGCAAGAGAGACAGAGCTAGGCAGGGCTAACAGAGGGTGAGGAGGAGCATGATGATGATCTAAGATTTATCTATGCAGCACACTGCAGTTGATGAAGGATGAGTCCACTACTCTACTAGTGATGGGGCCGGAGCCCCAGTCTTACCCAGCAGAAAGGGGCAGCAGGCCTGGCCGGACCAGCCTCCCTGCCCCCCTGGCCGCCGGGCACACACAGGCTAGGGGCAGGCTTGGGAGCAGCAAGGACAACAGAAAACAAACAAAGCAAAAACCAATGGTGCAAATTAAACAATGAACTGGAGGAGCAACATAAAGCAAACAAAAGCAATAATGAAATTGTTGGCTTTTTGTATTTGGAGGACCAGATTATTGAGTGTTGGAAAAAGGGTTGAGAGAGCTGTTTGAGTGTCCTTCCTTCACTTATTTTAAGGGAATGACGTGTGTGTGTGTGTGTGTGTGTGTGTGTGTGTGTGTGTGTGTGTGTGTGTGTGTGTGTGTGTGTGTGTGTGTGTGTGTGTGTGTGTGTGTGTGTGTGTGAGAGAGAGAGAGAGAGAGAGAGAGAGAGAGAAAGAGAAAGAGAGAGACAGAGGCAGAGTAGGTTTGCATATTGTGTAAACAACATCAGCCTCTTTGAGCCCTGGAGACAGATGGCCGTAGAGGGGAAAATAAAAACATTATCTCCCACTATATTGTTAAGATTACTGCTAACTGCCCAGAGAGCCAATCTATTATCTCTCTCTGGGATGAGTGCAGGGGGAGGAGGGAGGAGGGGAGGGAAAGCATTTCATCTGGATAAGGTATTTCCCCTCTTCCCCCGTTGCACCCCAGTGCCTGAAAGGTGAGTTATGAACTCTGGACAAGAAACTGTGAATGTCTGCAGCTAATGATTCTTAGCATATGTGCGTGACAGAGTCAATATCGCAGCAGTATATAATGGCACTTTTACCCGTTCGAATACTAATGGTCGCTCATTACTCAGGGAATGGGGGGCTATATCAACTCATGGTATAATAAGCTATCCATAGGTCACAATAACAGACTATACGTGCATATCAATTTTTGAGGGGGGTTGTAAATATTCATGAAGCATTAGCATTTGTGTGTGGGTGTCTTTGAATGAGAGCCATATTCAACTGGAAACTAACGAAGCAGGGAAGAGTGAGAGGCAGGAAGAGAGACAGTGGGAGAGAATGTGGGAGATGGAGGATGAAACAGATGGAAGGACAGAGAGAGAGGAGGAACAAAAAGGAGAGGAAAACGTAAGGAAGAAAGATGGGGAGACAGAAAGAAACAGAGAGAAAGAAGAGAAATACAGAGAAAGAGGGCATGATAGAGAGAAAAGAAACAGAGAGAAAGAAGAGTAATACAGAGAAAGAGGGCATGATAGAGAGAAAAGAAACAGAGAGAAAGAAGAGTAATACAGAGAAAGAGGGCATGATAGAGAGAAAAGAAAGAGAGAGAGTTGAAGAGAAAGACAGACAGCCAAATAGAAGGTAAAAAACAAGGGAAGGGAACGGAACCCTGTCAAGGTGCCATGCGACTGTTCTCCTGTCCTAATCACCAGTACGCTCCCTGGACCCGCTGAGGAGAAGCCAGTCAGGACCCAGGCAGCAGAGCCTCATCCACTCTGGCATGTGACAGCCATTTTGTTGACATCATTAGCAGCTCCCCCGGGGTTTACCAGTCACACAGTTGCAAGCACACCGAGCTCTTTCTTTAGCCACTAAAATAGAGGAGTTTTAACGTGACAACGAAACACTGTTGTTTTGGAGTCCTGTGATGATACCAGTATCACAATATTTTTTCCATGGTAAAAAAAGCAGACCAAATTCTTTGATCCTTTAAAAACATGGTGTATGTAAAATATTGTGTTCTATAGCTTGGAAAATAAACACATGTGACTCTGGATGACAACATAATGTTTCCAAAATTAGGGCTGTTTTCCTAAAGAAATTAAATCTGCTTCGTTTTTTGTTTCTTTGCCCCTAAACTAACCGGTATCGCAATACTGGTTTCGTCCCAGTCCTATTGTCCTGAGAGAGGCAGAAAACTTGCCCTGTCACTCTGTGTGCCCTGTCACTCTGTGTGCCCTGTCACTCTGTGTGCCCTGTCACTCTGTGTGCCCTGT
This sequence comes from Salvelinus alpinus, assembly GCF_045679555.1. Taxonomy (NCBI): domain Eukaryota; kingdom Metazoa; phylum Chordata; class Actinopteri; order Salmoniformes; family Salmonidae; genus Salvelinus; species Salvelinus alpinus. The sequence continues at coordinate 21,617,974 of NC_092114.1, forward strand.
CACTCTGTGTGCCCTGTCACTCTGTGTGCCCTGTCACTCTGTGTGCCCTGTCACTCTGTGTGCCCTGTCACTCTGTGTGCCCTGTCACTCTGTGTGCCCTGTCACTCTGTATGCCCTGTCACTCTGTGTGCCCTGTCACTCTGTGTGCCCTGTCCGTTAGAAGAGACAAACGGAGGAAGAGAAGTGTCACCTGAAGGGATACAGTACTGAAGCCTAATACGGACCAATTAGCACCTCAGTGTCCCTTATCTTAGTGAACCGACCAGTTAGCATCTGTGTCCCTTATCTTAGTGAACCGACCAGTTAGCACCTCAGTGTCCCTTATCTTAGTGAACCGACCAGTTAGCATCTCAGTGTCCCTTATCTTAGTGAACCGACCAGTTAGCACCTCAGTGTCCCTTATCTTAGTGAACCGACCAGTTAGCACCTCAGTGTCCCTTATCTTAGTGAACCGACCAGTTAGCATCTCAGTGTCCCTTATCTTAGTGAACCGACCAGTTAGCATCTCAGTGTCCCTTATCTTAGTGAACCGACCAGTTAGCACCTCAGTGTCCCTTATCTTAGTGAACCGACCAGTTAGCACCTCAGTGTCCCTTATCTTAGTGAACCGACCAGTTAGCACCTCAGTGTCCCTTATCTTAGTGAACCGACCAGTTAGCATCTCAGTGTCCCTTATCTTAGTGAACCGACCAGTTAGCACCTCAGTGTCCCTTATCTTAGTGAACCGACCAGTTAGCATCTCAGTGTCCCTTATCTTAGTGAACCGACCAGTTAGCACCTCAGTGTCCCTTATCTTAGTGAACCGACCAGTTAGCATCTCAGTGTCCCTTATCTTAGTGAACCGACCAGTTAGCATCTCAGTGTCCCTTATCTTAGTGAACCGACCAGTTAGCATCTCAGTGTCCCTTATCTTAGTGAACCGACCAGTTAGCACCTCAGTGTCCCTTATCTTAGTGAACCGACCAGTTAGCACCTCAGTGTCCCTTATCTTAGTGAACCGACCAGTTAGCATCTCAGTGTCCCTTATCTTAGTGAACCGACCAGTTAGCATCTCAGTGTCCCTTATCTTAGTGAACCGACCAGTTAGCATCTCAGTGTCCCTTATCTTAGTGAACCGACCAGTTAGCATCTCAGTGTCCCTTATCTTAGTGAACCGACCAGTTAGCATCTCAGTGTCCCTTATCTTAGTGAACCGACCAGTTAGCATCTCAGTGTCCCTTATCTTAGTGAACCGACCAGTTAGCATCTCAGTGTCCCTTATCTTAGTGAACCGACCAGTTAGCACCTCAGTGTCCCTTATCTTAGTGAACCGACCAGTTAGCACCTCAGTGTCCCTTATCTTAGTGAACCGACCAGTTAGCATCTCAGTGTCCCTTATCTTAGTGAACCGACCAGTTAGCATCTCAGTGTCCCTTATCTTAGTGAACCGACCAGTTAGCACCTCAGTGTCCCTTATCTTAGTGAACCGACCAGTTAGCATCTCAGTGTCCCTTATCTTAGTGAACCGACCAGTTAGCATCTCAGTGTCCCTTATCTTAGTGAACCGACCAGTTAGCATCTCAGTGTCCCTTATCTTAGTGAACCGACCAGTTAGCATCTCAGTGTCCCTTATCTTAGTGAACCGACCAGTTAGCATCTCAGTGTCCCTTATCTTAGTGAACCGACCAGTTAGCATCTCAGTGTCCCTTATCTTAGTGAACCGACCAGTTAGCATCTCAGTGTCCCTTATCTTAGTGAACCGACCAGTTAGCACCTCAGTGTCCCTTATCTTAGTGAACCGACCAGTTAGCATCTCAGTGTCCCTTATCTTAGTGAACCGACCAGTTAGCATCTCAGTGTCCCTTATCTTAGTGAACCGACCAGTTAGCACCTCAGTGTCCCTTATCTTAGTGAACAGTTGGGAAACATCTGTAACAACGCAATGTTTTCAAGGAGGGTGACTTGTGCTGAAAACCCTCATTCATTTCAACTCCATTACAACACCATTAGAAGCACTAAAACAGCTCTCAGACATTGGATCAACAGAAGGGAAAAGCAATCTCAGGTCATTTCAGCAACAGCCCCATGACCATTTCCCATGAATGATGTGTGTACGAAAGGTGGAACATAGAAGCAGTGCACACATACAGATAATCAAGTGGTAAATAATATATAAAATAACATATGAGAATGATAGAACACATTGTGGACACTAATGAACATAACGTAAGCCTGTCCAGTACAGTAATATGTCTCCCCCAGGGCTGGTTTCCCGGACACAGATTAAGCCTAGTCCTGGACTAAAAAGCATGGTCAATTAATAATCTCTATTGAAATAGCTTTGTAGTCAAGGCTTAATCTGGGCGCCATTAGGTCCTTTTCCGTACCATATCATTGCGGCCGAAGAAGGTGTAGACAGCATACAGGTAGTAATCAAACAGCTGGGAAACACAGTGGATGACATCGAAGGCTATTGGTTTCAGAATGTTCATCATCTGTATGTACTTCCCTGTATGGGAGAGATTAGAAATGGCATTTATATTATTACACGTTATTATATGTTAAATGACAAAACAGTTTATATCAGTTGAACAATTACCAACAGAAATGCAAACAAAAAAGATCAAAACTCAAAAACTACTGGGGATGGAATATTAGATACTTGGAAATTCAGGGTTTATCTTTCATATCCCTGATCGGACAAAGTTACAAAAGCTACATATTCAATAATGCCATATTTCTTTAGGATGTGAATAGGACAAATCTAAATGTTTGAATCTAACATTTCATCAAATATCTTCTGGCCAATTAACAGTACATGTTCAGATTAGTGACGCACCGATATGACATTTTTGGCCAATACCGATATACAATATTTTCCTTGACCAAAAACCTGATACCGATAACCGATATTAAACATTTTTGTGGCCTTTTAAGCATTCTAGTACAGTTAAATAGTTAACACACACACGGACGCAGCGGTCTAAAGCACTGCATCTCAGTGCAAGAGGCATCGCTGCAGTGATTGGGAGTCCCAAAGGGCGGCACACAATTGGCCCAGCGACGTCCGTGCCGTCATTGTAAATAAAAATGTGTTCTAACTGACTTGCTTAGTTAAATAAAGGTTACACACACACACATACACGCGCGCGCTGTGCTGTTTGGTTCATTTGTTCAGTCGTTTCATTCTCAACCAGGATTTCTACAGAACTCCGTTTGGGTCTTTGCGTGTCAAAAAAGATACGTCAAATAACACTATTTGACGTGTCAAATAAGCTTCTTAACCAATCAAGACCTGAATATTACTGCACGTCACATAATAATTTAACGAGTTCACACATTTTTTACGTAGTTATTACACATTGATTACACTATCAGTCGTATTCCATGTCACAACGATTCATCGATACGTTTGCTATGACGCTGTTAAAGTTGTCTCGCGCACCTAATGTGCTGGTCATAAAAAAAGATAGTTAGCTGATGGATGCCATGTTCTTCCCCAAAAACATGGCAAAACGACATCATCTGTTTCAGTAGCTATAGTTAGCTATCTAACCATATAGCTAGGTGTCATCATCTAAAATAACCCTAATTTATAAAACAGTTCTTATTTGATTAATTTACGGACATATTCAATCAATCCTTATCCCAGTATGCTGTTCCCACATACTTCAAGAGGGCCACCATTGTTCCTGTTCCCAAGAAAGCTAAGGTAACTGAGCTAAATGACTATCGCCCCGTAGCACTCACTTCTGTCATCATTAAGTGCTTTGAGAGACTAGTCAAGGACCATATCACCTCCACCCTACCTGACACCCTAGACCCACTCCAATTTGCTTACCGCCCCAATAGGTCCACAGACGACGCAATCACACTGCCCACTGCCCTAACCCATCTGGACAAGAGGAATACCTATGTGAGAATGCTGTTCATCAACTACAGCTCAGCATTTAACACCATAGTGCACTCCAAACTCATCATTAAGCTCTAGACCCTGGGTCTCGACCCCGCCCTGTGCAACTGGGTCTTGGACTTCCAGACGGGCTCCAACTCAATCATCAAGTTTGCAGATGACACTACAGTGGTATCCTTGATTACCAACAACGACAAGACGGCCTACAGGGAGGAGGTGAGGGCCCTCGGAGTGTGGTGTCAGGAAAATAACCTCATACTCAATGTCAACAAAACAAAGGAGATGATCATGGACTTATCCACATCGATGGGACAGTAGTGGAGAAGGTGGAAAGTTTTAAGTTCCTCGGCGTACACATCACAGACAAACTGAAATGGTCCACCCACACAGACAGCATGGTGAAGAAGGCACAGCAGAGCCTCTTCAACCTCAGGAGGCTGAAGAAATTCACCTTGTCACCAAAAACACTCACAAACTTTTACAGATGCACAATCGAGAGCATCCTGTCGGGCTGTATCACCGCCTGGAACGGCAACTGCTCCGCCCACAACCGTAAGGCTCTCCAGAGGGTAGTTAGGTATGCACAACGCATCACCGGGGGCAAACTACCTACCCTCCAGGACACCTACACCACCCGATGTCACAGGAAGGACAAAAAGATCAACAACATCCACCCGAGCCACTGCCTGTTCACCACGCTATCATCCAAAAGGCGAGGTCAGTACAAGTGCATCAAAGCAGGGACCGAGAGACTGAAAAACAGCTTCTATCTCAAGGCCATCAGACTGTTAAACAGCCACCACTAGCATTGAGTGGCTGCTGCCAACATACTGACTCATCTCTAGCCACTTTAATAATGAAAACATTTATGTAATAAATGTATCACTAGCCACTTTAAACAATGACACTTTATGTATTATGTTTACATACCCTACATTACTCATCTCATAAGAATATACCATCTACTGCATCTTGCCTATGCCGTTCGGCCATCACTCATTCATATATTTTTATGTACATATTCTTACCTTTACACTTGTGTGTAGAATGTAGTTGTTGTGAAATTGTTAGGTTAGATTACTTGTTAGATATTACTGCATGGTCGGAACTAGAAGCACAAGCATTTCGCTACACTCGCATTAACATCTGCTAACCATGTGTATGTGACAAATAAATTTTGATTTGATTTGGTGGTCGGACCCATCTATGTGAAACTAGCCACAATAAAGATTAGCCACAATAGTGGACTTTGCAGTTAGCCTTCAAAATAAAAGTATGGCATAAATCTACTATTTCTATTCATTTGCATCACTGTCAATGACATACTTTTATTTTGAAGGCGATTGAAATCAATCCCAGAACAGCAGCAAAGGACATTGTGAAGATGCTGGAGGAAACAGGTACAAAGGTATCTATATCCACAGTAAAACGAGTCCTATATCGACATAACCTGAAAGGCCGCTCAGCAAGGAAGAAGCCACTGCTCCAAAGCCGCCCCAAAAAGTCAGACTACGGTATGCAACTGCACATGGGGAAAAATATTATACTTTTTGGAGAAATGTCCTCTGGTCTGATGAAACAAAAATAGAACTGTTTGGCCATGACAATCGTTATGTTTGGAGGAAAAAGGGGGAGGCTTGCAAGCCGAAGAACACCATCCCAACCGTGAAGCACGGGGGTGGCAGCATCATGTTGTGGGGGTGCTTTGCTGCAGGAGGTACTGCTGCACTTCACAAAATAGATAGCATCATGAGGGAAAATTATGTAGATATATTGAAGCAACATCTCAAGACATCAATCAGGAAGTTAAAGCTTGGTCGCAAATGGGTCTTCCAAATGGACAATGACCCAAAGCATACTTCCAAAGTTAGGACAACAAAGTCAAGGTACTGGAGTGGCCATCACAAAGCCCTGACCTCAATCCCATAGAACATTTGTGGGCAAGCGAGGAGGCCTACAAACCTGACTCAGTTACATCAGCTCTGTCAGGAGGAATGGGCCAAAATTCACCCAACTTATTGTGGGAAGCTTGTGGAAGGCTAACCAAAACGTTTGACCCAAGTTAAACAATTTCAAGGTAATGCTACCAAATACTAATTGAGTGTATGTAAACTTCTGACCCACTGGGAATGTGATGAAAGAAATAAAATCTGAAATAAATCATTCTCTCTACTATTATTCTGACATTTCATTCTTAAAATAAAGTGGTAATCCTAACTGACCGAAGACAGGGAATTCTTACTGGAATTAAATGTCAGGAATTGTGTTTAAATGTATTTGGCTAAGGTGTATGTAAACTTCCGATTTCAACTGTATGTCGTGAAGCTAATATCAGTGATGCTATTACTGAGTAACTCCGGTAGGGCAACGTCTGAAAAATAGCGCACTTGGTAGTGTGTACTATTGAGAATTTTCCAGAACATGTGTGGCCATTATACATTTCAGGATAGTCAGCAAAACTAGTGCTCTCTATATGTGCTCTGGATCATTAGACACCATTAGACATGCACCTGTCTGGGGAGTGGACATGACTGTTTATATTTGTAACGGTGCTATGACCTAATATGTACTGTCCTTTTGGGACTTTTCCAGAACATGGGTGTCCCTTTCAGAGGAGTTAGCAGGATGACAAGCCTGGTTATGTGCCAAGGACTGTTGCTATGGTCCTACATTCATGCACCTGTCTTAAGGCGAGTACCTGTCTGTATTTTTTAACTATCCATGCCCTAATATGAAACCAAACTAAACTCAGTGCAAGGCAATAAGATAACGGTGGCTACATGCCAGAGGGGATGAGTCATTAAGAGGAGTTACTATGGGTGTGACGTAAGGAGGAAAAATGTATAAGAAGTATTATGTGCCAAGACTGGAAAGTAGTTTTCATGAACGAGCTCGGCTTTTATTGTGTTGTAATAAAAGTCTATTTGAACTCACAGGCTCCGGTATTTGAGAAACATGATTGACTGAATATTTCCACGATAGTACCGGTGCTCGACCAGTCAGCTAAAGCCAACATCACCCACGACAGAGAACGGTTGATTGTCAAGGGCAATGAATTCCATTATCTAGGCTTTAATGGATTTCACCATTGAGTTGTCTCGCTGAAATTTTCTTTCTATTTCAAATGACTGCTTGACTTGTTGACTGCTCGATCCACACAGCAGACATTGTGGGCTAGGCAAGGAATGCTGTGTTGCACGTGTAGTGCAACATTTTACGTGGCGTCATTACGTCCTGTACCTACGTTATATAGGTGTGCACGGTAGCTATGACATCGGTTTTTAACATTGGCGTTAAACTAGATATCGGGCAGATACCGATGTTGGTATTTTTAGCTAATATCGTTCGATTCCAATATGTTCACCGATATATCGTGCATCCCTAGTTCAGATTGATATAAATGTGATCAGAATGGCAAATATTTGACTGGAAAACTACTTTCCAGTCACTGCACCAAATGAAAACACAAGTAGAATGTGATGAAACGACTGACTTACTCTATTTTATTCTCCGACCTCTATAAGATCTCCTGGAACGTAAAGGGTATCAACCGCTCATCATATCCAACTAAAGCAGGCAACATTGGAGCTGGGGTAACATTAGGTCCCACGGACTCCCATAGTATTGTAATCTCTGATGTTTTAAGTCAATCATAATGGAATAGTATCCTTGAGGGGGGGGGGGGGGGGGGGGGGGTTATTATAATAATTTGCCTTGCCAATGGAGCATTTACATGTACTCTGAGGAGATGGAATTTCATTTGAGAAAAATGTAATAAAACGAATAGCTACAAAGCACAGGGCTGTAACAAGGTTACCATTGAATCAGAACTGATGAAATAGCCACTCGACTTTGAGCTTAGACCGGCACTTTCTCACTTTATCTACAGTACAACCCAAATGAGGATTTCTTCCAGATAGAGTGAAGTGGAAAAAGTTTGATTTCATGTGCTCTAACGATATACTGTAACTTTTCTATTTTACTTACTATGTGTTAAATTATACATGTACTATTATGCATCTGAAATGCTATAACATCTGTTGGTTGAATAACATGTACCACATTGTAAGTGAACTGCACTGGTCATTCAGAAAGTCGTTTAATACCTTGGAAAAATGTAAGATTTAACTAGGATCCTTGGATCCTACTACCTTGCTTATCATAATTACATTTCTTCTTCTCCGATTAAAATAAATCAAAAGGAGGGGTTTCAATTTGCGAAGGAAGCCAATTTGACGGCGCGGCCCAGACACATCACAACTGACGTCAAACAAATGTTTAAATTGCGCTTAAGAAATTAAATGTCACAGGGGTTCGGAGGGGATAACAACAGGCTAATGATGGCAGGTAGCCTTGGGAACAGGGTCCTGGATCCTCACATTCTTAATGTGCATTTAGCTTGTTAATTGGTGCCATTATCAAGGTTATCAAGGTCTCTGCGGCGAGAAAGGGGTCACCACCGTCATCACTTAGTGTATTGGATGTTTCTGGGAGGTGAAAGGAGAGGAACAGAGGAACAGAAGGAAAATATTACTCACCGACCAGTCGGATCACGTTGAGGGTTGTGTTGGTCAGGATGGGAGCGTTGGAGCCTTTGTTAAGGCTGTAGTCGGACTTCTTCCTGCTGCGCAGAGTCTCCCTTGACGCACTGATTAGGGAGAGAGGAGAGGCGTGTTGGCGTGACAAGGCCAATGCTTGCTGGTCAGGCGGGCCAGACAAGAAACTAAATGATGACATGGTGATGTTCAAGACAGCGGTTCAGTTTCATAACCGAGGCTTGGTGGTTGAGCCCAGACACAGACAGTTGTACAGGTTCATAACCCTGTGGTTCAGTGGTTGAGCCCAGACACAGACAGTTGTACAGGTTCATAACCCTGTGGTTCAGTGGTTGAGCCCAGACACAGACAGTTGTACAGGTTCATAACCCTGTGGTTCAGTGGTTGAGCCCAGACACAGACAGTTGTACAGGTTCATAACCCTGTGGTTCAGTGGTTGAGCCCAGACACAGACAGTTGTACAGGTTCATAACCCTGTGGTTCAGTGGTTGAGCCCAGACACAGACAGTTGTACAGGTTCATACCCCTGTGGTTCAGTGGTTGAGCCCAGACACAGACAGTTGTACAGGTTCATAACCCTAAAGCGCGTTGTTTGAGCCCAGACATTCATAAAATATTTTTAATTGATCAATTAAGAGGCATGACAAGAGAGGGGCCAAAGACACAGCTAAAACGACTCCAGGGTTGGGGCGGTGTTGAACTGCTAATCTTACAGAACCTGCCCTCCGACTAACGATTAAACGTCACCTACCACCATTCATTTGTGGAAATCCAAGGTGGCTTAGCAGTTCAGACGTCTTTTTCTGTTCCGTATTGTTCGTGTCCTGTATATATATATATTTACACCTTTCTTCGCATATCTTTTATCTATTTTATTATCCAAGAACTCAACTACAAAAGCTTTCCTGCAAAAGCTTTCCTGCAACCCGCTTCACCAATTACAAAAAGTATTACTTACCTCAATCTGAAAATCCATCGTGGAAGCTAGCCAGGGGCTAATTCAGAAGCTAGCCTGAAAGCTTAACCAGAAGCTACTCCGATAGCTAGCCAGAAGCTAATCTGTAGCTGCCCCGAAATTAGCCGGTTTGCTGGCTAGCGTTGGTGTTTCAGCTGCCCACGTTTAGTGGTCATCAGCTATTCCTTTAGCTCGATAATCTACCGGCACTTTTGTGCAACGCGACTCGGACCGGAGCATTCCGGGACTCTTTCTTTTCTTTTTTTTCTCTCAGTTTCCCCGGATTCCAGCCGCAGGCTCTGGACACTTGTACCTTGATTTCGCAGCTAGCTAGCTGCAAACCGTGTGACTATTGGCTTACGTCGACCCCGGAGCAAACTCTAATCATTCTGGAGCTAGCCAGCTGAGGAGTTCCATCACCATCCGGACCCGTTTCTTTTGTTGCTGCTGCAGATACGGAACCCCACCGGGCCTTCACGACTGACTGCCGCGACTGACTGCCGACGTTATCTGCCCGAGGGATCTATCCAACTGGCACCTCCGTCCCGACGTTACCTGAACGCTCATCTGAGGCCCGCTAATCGTTAGCTGTCTTATCGGCTGCTATTTGAACAAGTATATTGGACAACTATTATTATTATTATTATTTATTTATTTTATTTTTTCCTTGGGTCACTATATCTATTTTGCCAATTTGGATTGATCCCCTCTACCACACGGAACCCCACTACACGGAACCCCACTAACCTACCGACGGAAACGCACGAGGTATCTACAAACAGACCTCCATCCTATGCTGCTACCGATAGCCATATACCCGGCCAGCTGTCTGGATCGCCACGACCCCAACCAACCTCTACTCACTGGACCCTTATTGATCACTCGATTAGCATGCCTCTCCTTAATGTAAATATGCCTTGTCCATTGCTGTTCTGGTTAGTGTTTATTGGCTTATTTCACTGTAGAGACTCTAGCCCTGCTCTCTATACCATATCCAACCTCTCAGTTCCACCACCCACATATGCGATGACATCACCTGGTTTCAATGATGTTTCTAGAGACAATATCTCTCTCATCATCACTCAATACCTAGGTTTACCTCCACTGTATTCACATCCTACCATACCTTTGTCTGTACATTATTCCTTTAAACTATTTTATCGCCCCCAGAAACCTCCTTTTACTCTCTGCTCTAGTAGCTCTAGGCGACCAATTCTCATAGCTTTTAGCCGTACCCTTATCCTACTCCTCCTCTGTTCCTCTGGTGATGTAGAGGTGAATCCAGGCCCTGCAGTACCTGGCTCCACTCCTATTCCCCAGGCGCTCTCTTTTGATGACTTCTGTAACCGTAATAGCCTTGGCTTCATGCATGTTAACATTAGAAGCCTCCTCCCTAAGTTTGTTTTGTTCACTGCTTTAGCACACTCTGCCAACCCGGATGTTTTAGCCGTGTCTGAATCCTGGCTTAGAAAGACCACCAAAAATTCAGACATTTTCATCCCCAATTACAAGATTTTCAGACAAGATAGAACGGCCAAAGGGGGCGGTGTTGCAATCTACTGCAAAGACTGCCTGCAGAGTTCTGTTATACTATCCAGGTCTGTTCCCAAACAATTTGAACTTCTACTTTTAAAAATCCACCTCTCTAAAAACAAGTCTCTCACCGTTGCCGCCTGCTATAGACCACCCTCTGCCCCCAGCTGTGCTCTGGACACTATATGTGAACTGATTGCCCCCCATCTATCTTCAGAGCTCGTGCTGCTAGGCGACCTAAATTTGAACATGCTCAACACCCCAGCCACCCTACAATCTAAGCTTGATGCCCTCAATCTCACACAAATTATAAATGAACCTACCAGGTACCACCCCAATTCCGTAAACACGGGTACCCTCATAGATATCATCCTAACAAACTTGCCCTCCAAATACACCTCTGCTGTTTTCAACCAAGATCTCAGCGATCACTGCCTCATTGCCTGCATCCGTAATGGGTCAGCGGTCAAACGACCTCCACTCATCACTGTCAAACGCTCCCTGAAACACTTCAGCGAGCAGGCCTTTCTAATCGACCTGGCCGGGGTATCCTGGAAGGATATTGATCTCATCCCGTCAGTAGAGGATGCCTGGTCATTTTTTAAAAATGCCTTCCTCACCATCTTGAATAAGCATGCCCCATTCAAGAAATTTAGAACCAGGAACAGATATAGCCCTTGGTTCTCTCCTGACCTGACTGCCCTTAACCAACAGAAAAACATCCTATGGCGTTCTGCATTAGCATCGAACAGCCCCCGTGATATGCAACTTTTCAGGGAAGCCAGAAACCAATATACACAGGCAGTTAGAACAGCCAAGGCTAGCTATTTCAAGCAGAAATTTGCTTCCTGCAACACAAATTCAAAAAAGTTCTGGGACACCGTAAAGTCCATGGAGAATAAGAACACCTCCTCCCAGCTTCCAACCGCTCTGAAGATAGGAAACACTGTCACCACCGACAAATCCACTATAATTGAGAATTTCAATAAGCATTTTTCTACGGCTGGCCATGCTTTCCACCTGGCTACCCCCACCCCGGACAACAGCACTGCCCTCCCCTCTGCTACTCGCCCAAGCCTTCCCCATTTCTCTTTCTCCCAAATACAGTCAGCTGATGTTCTAAATGAGCTGCAAAATCTGGACCCTTACAAATCAGCCGGGCTAGATAATCTGGACCCTTTCTTTCTAAAACTATCTGCTGAAATTGTTGCCACCCCTATTACTAGCCTCTTCAACCTCTCTTTCGTGTCGTCTGAGATCCCCAAAGATTGGAAAGCAGCTGCGGTTATCCCCCTCTTCAAAGGGGGGGACACCCTTGACCCTAACTGCTACAGACCTATATCTATCCTACCCTGCCTTTCTAAGGTCTTCGAAAGCCAAGTCAACAAACAGATTACCGACCATTTCGAATCCCACCACACCTTCTCCGCAATGCAATCTGGTTTCAGAGCTGGTCATGGGTGCACCTCAGCCACGCTCAAGGTCATAAACGATATCGTAACCGCCATCGATAGGAAACAATACTGTGCAGCCGTATTCATTGACCTGGCCAAGGCCTTTGACTCTGTCAATCACCACATCCTCATTGGCAGACTCGACAGCCTTGGTTTCTCTAATGATTGCCTCGCCTGGTTCACCAACTACTTCTCTGATCGAGTTCAGTGTGTCAAATCGGAGGGTCTGTTGTCCGGGCCTCTGGCAGTCTCTATGGGGGTGCCACAGGGTTCAATTCTTGGACCGACTCTCTTCTCTGTTTACATCAATGATGTCGCTCTTGCTGCTGGTGATTCTCTGATCCACCTCTACGCAGACGACACTATTCTGTATACTTCTGGCCCTTCTTTTGACACTGTGTTAACAACCCTCCAGGCGAGCTTCAATGCCATACAACTCTCCTTCCGTGGCCTCCAACTGCTCTTAAATACAAGTAAAACCAAATGCATGCTCTTCAACCGATCGCTGCCTGCTCCTGCCCGCCTGTCCAACATCACTACTTTGGACGGCTCTGACTTAGAATATGTGGACACCTACAAATACCTAGGTGTCTGGTTAGACTGTAAACTCTCCTTCCAGACTCACATCAAACATCTCCAATCCAAAGTCAAATCTAGAATTGGCTTCCTATTCCGCAACAAAGCATCCTTTACTCATGCTGCCAAACATACCCTTGTAAAACTGACCATCCTACCAATCCTCGACTTCGGTGATGTCATTTACAAAATAGCCTCCAAAACCCTACTCAATAAATTGGATGCAGTCTATCACAGTGCCATCCGTTTTGTCACCAAAGCCCCATATACTACCCACCACTGCGACCTGTACACTCTCGTTGGCTGGCCCTCGCTTCATACTCGTCGCCAAACCCACTGGTTCCAGGTCATCTACAAGACCCTGCTAGGTAAAGTCCCCCCTTATCTCAGCTCGCTGGTCACCATAGCAGCACCTACCTGTAGCACGCGCTCCAGCAGGTATATCTCTCTAGTCACCCCCAAAACCAATTCTTCCTTTGGACGCCTCTCCTTCCAGTTCTCTGCTGCCAATGACTGGAACGAACTACAAAAATCTCTGAAACTGGAAACACCTATCTCCCTCACTAGCTTTAAGCACCAGCTGTCAGAGCAGCTCATAGATTACTGCACCTGTATATAACCCATCTACAATTTAGCCCAAACAACTACCTCTTTACCTACTGTATTTATTTATTAATTTATTTTGCTCCTTTGCACCCCATTATTTCTGTCTCTACTTTGCACTTTCTTCCACTGCAAACCAACCATTCCATTGTTTTTTTAGTTTTTATTTCACTTGCTGTGTTGTACTCACTTCGCCTCCATGGCCTTTTATATTTTTATTTATTTATACATATATTTGTTTGCCTTCACCTCCCTTATCTCACCTCACTTGCTCACATTGTATATAGACTTATTTTTTTTTCACTGTATTATTGACTATATGTTTGTTTTACTCCATGTGTAACTATGTGTTGTTGTATGTGTCGAACTGCTTTGCTTTATCTTGGCCAGGTCGCAATTGTAAATGAGAACGTGTTCTCAATTTGCCTACCTGGTTAAATAAAGGTTAAATAAAATAAAAATAAAAAATTAATACATCTCTAATTCCTGGACCTGGATGTCAACTTCCTGCAGCCCTTCAATTAGCCAGCGATTCCTTCTGATAGATTGGGAAATGAGCGTGTTAGAGGCTTAGCTCAGTACAACACACCGGGGTGAATGCAGACTCTGCAGGCACCATGTACAGTACTGTATTTATTAAGGATCCCCATTAGCTGCTGCAGCATGAAGTTAACCCAAGGCTCTCACCATACAGGTGTAGGATCTTAATTCGATCACCTTGTTGCAGGAGAACTTTGGATTTGAGGTTTAAAAAGGCTTTTGAAGTTTGTGATTTCCACTTTGAAATTACAGACTTGATTTTCCCTTACGAAAAATCTATCAACCCCCACAAAAATGTATATTAATTATAATCCACATTTCCTGTAGCTGCAGGATTATTCTCCTGCTCCGCTGTAGCAAACTGGCTCAAATTAAGATCCTACATCAGTACAACATGCATGGAAATCAATAAGTGTGTCATGTCTATGTACATTATCAATTCATTACTTCCTACATCCAACATCCGTTCCTAATGAAGAGCTGTTGAATAAGTAAACAGTGTGGTTTTTGCACTCTGCTGCACATCTGGCAATATCACACAATTAGCTGCCGTATCGTATCACGTAGTCACATACACAGTCTACACACTGATTTACTGCAGAAAGAATCTCCCATCCACTCTGTTAGCAAGAGAACAATGTGTGTGTGTGTGTGTGTGTGTGTGTGTGTGTGTGTGTGTGTGTGTGTGTGTGTGTGTGTGTGTGTGTGTGTGTGTGTGTGTGTGTGTGTGTGTGTGCGTACAATGAAAGGGAGGAGGGGCATTAAACATTCATAACTCCATGAAACCATGATGAGCCTTGCTAATTGTGATTGTGATTTACGACACACATCACACCAGTTTAGGGAGAGGCCTTAAATAATTACAACCGCAAAAACGCCGCTACTAAAATGGTGACAATTTGCATAACATAAAACTAAAGCGCCCACGAGTAGCTCTTCCAGTGGGAGGTACAGTAATGTATTTTAATGATCTTTTACAAAACGGCTTCATCCAAACACCTGAAATACTATAGAAGATGAAGATTTAAGAATACATTCACATGGGTATAAACTGCCTCCTTCAGTGTGTTAATTCATCCTCATTTCTCCACCATAGAGGGATAATGATTGCCTATGTGTTTATCATGGGATTCGAGTGTTAATCAGTGAGGGGAGGGTAAAAGAATAGTTCATTATGTAGAAAAAGGACCTGATGCAATTGTGCCAACTTTGATGGGTAATGTAGGACTGAGCAGCTACACATATCTCTGAGGCAGTTATTCTAAATATGTAGGCAAAACATGAATTTTAATTGCAGCCGTTTCAACAATACACAGAAAAAAACTATGACAATTGTTTTTTTTCTCAGTGTAGTGTTGAAACGGCTGCAATTAAAATTCATGTTTTGCCTACATATTTAGAATAACTGCCTCAGAGATATGTGTAGCTGCTCAGTCCTACATGATGTAAATAGTGTACGCATCTTTCCAATTATAGTTGTTCATCATACATTAACTACTGGCATAGTACTTGAGAACTTGACCAGTGAGGTCACGGGGTATGACATCATCACGTCGTGACTTTTGAACTGACCTCTTGAGAGGGACGTCTCCGGTCTGCTCGTCCACGTAGTCCTGCTTGAGTTCATCAGGGACGTCACTGTCGCTGTCATAGTCCTGGTACACACACTTCTCCAGCTCATCGGACTCATACTGCAGAGGGGAAGAATAGTAACAATATCCGTCAAATATGGCCCTTTAGAAAAAGGTTTATATATAATAAAAATATCATCATTTAGATGCTTTTATCACTGTCGTAGTCCTGGTATACTTCTCCAACTCATCAGACTCATAACATAGAGGGAAAATAACAGTAACAATATGGTCAGTCAGAAAAGAGTTATAAATGATGAAAAGTTTATCATTTTAGATGCTTTTATCCAAAGTGATAGTAACAGTAACACACTTTACCCGCGCTTGAATCAAACCCACAACTCTGGTGTTGCACTGCAAACCAGCACCATGCTCAAACCAACTGAGCCATTGAAAGGGAAGGGTGAACTGCTTAGAATGGGACTAGAGTGACAGGTTTGGTGACTCCTAGAGACACCCACAAAACTCTAGCAGTAACCATACCTTTCCCTTAAACAGTCAAGTTCCCTTAATAAACAGGTCAGTTCAGTTAAGTTCCCCTTAATAAACAGTTCAGTCAAGTTCCCCTTAATAAACAGTTCAGTCAAGTTCCCCTTAATAAACAGTTCAGTCAAGTTCCCCTTAATAAACAGTTCAGTCAAGTTCCCCTTAATAAACAGTTCAGTCAAGTTCCCCTTAATAAACAGTTCAGTCAAGTTCCCCTTAATAAACAGTTCAGTCAAGTTCCCCTTAATAAACAGTTCAGTCAAGTTCCCCTTAATAAACAGTTCAGTCAAGTTCCCCTTAATAAACAGTTCAGTCAAGTTCCCCTTAATAAACAGTTCAGTCAAGTTCCCCTTAATAAACAGTTCAGTCAAGTTCCCCTTAATAAACAGTTCAGTCAAGTTCCCCTTAATAAACAGTTCAGTCAAGTTCCCCTTAATAAACAGTTCAGTCAAGTTCCCCTTAAAACAGTTCAGTCAAGTTCCCCTTAAAACAGTTCAGTCAAGTTCCCCTTAATAAACAGTTTAGTTAAGGACTCAATACAACATGATGAGAAGATATTATTGTTCTCCTCTGTCAGCTGAAATAACAGCAGCCGGTAATGTCAGGTAATCGAAATGCCATTGTGAAAATATAAAGCTGAGAGTGAATCCTATAAGGTATACAGCTCTCTCTCTATATGGTTGGAATAACATGTTGGCACAATATTGCTGTTCTCCTGAAGTAGAAAGAGAACAAGTAGAATAGGTGGTGAGGCAGATAGTGAGTTTACACAAGCTGCTTTCTCAATTTGATCCCAATCTAGTGGGAAATAATGCCTTCGATTGAGCTTTATCAGTTCATATTGAAAACAAGTTTCAGGCTATGAATACGTATTAACAAGAAAATAACCATTTTGGATTTGACTAATCCCTTTTGATAAGAAGTTTTTTCTCCTCAAGGTACATTGGTATTAGAATTAAGACAAAAACAAACAAAGGGTTGATTGTAATGGCAGAACAAAACAAACTGATAACGGAAACCCAACAAATCATAGCGTTATACACCGGCGTTGAAATGTAACAACTCTAGTCCACTTGTACGCAAGAACATTACCATAAAAGCTTCTCTTCATAAAAGCTAGCCTATTACTTCATTAATATCAGTGTGCTACCACTCAAGATAACAGAGTTCTTCACACACCCAACGCCCATATAAATGTACCCTTTATTTTTCATTACAGCATCAGCTCATATTAAATATCATTAAATGTCAAGCGCATAAAAGCATTAAGCACCACTGCAGCGGGTGTGACAGTTAGGGCGACTATAAACCACTTAACGTCCCCAAATGATTATGTGCGACTTAATCACTGCTATAATGCCTGGTGAGATCTGATGGAACAGCAGCAGGCGTTATGAAGAAGGATCAGTGGATGGTGATAGAACGTTTTGCTGGAGAGACGCAACAGAACTCTAAAGTACATACTGGACTAGCCATACTGAGTATAATGGACAACGGACACTAACCAATGATTGTGGCAGAGAGAGAGTTATGGAGGATGCCACCTTTGATTGAAATAACCTTAACTTACCCCTATCAACACAACAGCTGGTGCTCACATACTTCTATATTCCGCATGACAAAAAGTATACAGAATATAGGCCTAGTGCTTCTCCTGTATTGTGTAATAGGTAACAACTACGAGACTTACAACTATATAAGTCTCGTATTCATTCATTTTGAGGTTGGTCCAGTTTGATTATAAAAACAGATGAAATGCTCTATGCGTTCTATCCCTCAATAGCACATTATCCAGTCTCTTTTACATAGCAGGCATAGGAGAAACAGACCAGACAAGGTAGGCGCGCAATGGATTAAGGTCATTGTAGTTAATTACCACATTTTCTACGCTAAGCTACGTAGAATATTGGCCTGTTGGAAACTACAACTCCCTACTAGATCGCACAGTTCGGGCTTGATCTAATTTATCTCTTGAGAAACTGCGCAATGTGCGCATTGAGCTCACAGAAATAAAAAATTATTGAACTGATGTAGGTCAATTAGTTGTTTAAAAAACTAAAAATAACCGAAACGTTGGTAAATTGCTCAGCACGACTTATAATATAACATATGTACAATATAACACCTCTGTTATAAGCATGTAAAAAGTGCACGTGGGTAAGTGTGTAATCCGAGGCACTGCCTACCCCGTTGGAGGCCTATCACGTGCATCTCATGATCTGAATACCGACTACAGGACTAGTATCTATAAACCTGTAATACATCTGAATACCGACTACAGGACTAGTATCTAGAAACCTGTAATACATCTGAATACCGACTACAGGACTAGTATCTAGAAACCTGTAATACATCTGAATACCGACTACAGGACTAGTATCTATAAACCTGTAATACATCTGAATACCGACTACAGGACTAGTATCTATAAACCTGTAATACATCTGAATACCGACTACAGGACTAGTATCTAGAAACCTGTAATACATCTGAATACCGACTACAGGACTAGTATCTAGAAACCTGTAATACATCTGAATACCGACTACAGGACTAGTATCTATAAACCTGTAATACATCTGAATACCGACTACAGGACTAGTATCTATAAACCTGTAATACATCTGAATACCGACTACAGGACTAGTATCTAGAAACCTGTAATACATCTGAATACCGACTACAGGACTAGTATCTAGAAACCTGTAATACATCTGAATACCGACTACAGGACTAGTATCTAGAAACCTGTAATACATCTGAATACCGACTACAGGACTAGTATCTAGAAACCTGTAATACATCTGAATACCGACTACAGGACTAGTATCTAGAAACCTGTAATACATCTGAATACCGACTACAGGACTAGTATCTAGAAACCTGTAATACATCTGAATACCGACTACAGGACTAGTATCTAGAAACCTGTAATACATCTGAATACCGACTACAGGACTAGTATCTAGAAACCTGTAATACATCTGAATACCGACTACAGGACTAGTATCTAGAAACCTGTAATACATCTGAATACCGACTACAGGACTAGTATCTAGAAACCTGTAATACATCTGAATACCGACTACAGGACTAGTATCTAGAAACCTGTAATACATCTGAATACCGACTACAGGACTAGTATCTAGAAACCTGTAATACATCTGAATACCGACTACAGGACTAGTATCTAGAAACCTGTAATACATCTGAATACCGACTACAGGACTAGTATCTAGAAACCTGTAATACATCTGAATACCGACTACAGGACTAGTATCTAGAAACCTGTAATACATCTGAATACCGACTACAGGACTAGTATCTAGAAACCTGTAATACATCTGAATACCGACTACAGGACTAGTATCTATAAACCTGTAATACATCTGAATACCGACTACAGGACTAGTATCTATAAACCTGTAATACATCTGAATACCGACTACAGGACTAGTATCTATAAACCTGTAATACATCTGTAACAACCATGTAATATAACGCAAGGCACAGCCTACCCCGTTGGAGGCCAGTACGTCCTCAGTCTCCTCATCCTTGTTGTCGATGTGCCTCTCAAAGGGGTTCCCCTCCTGACTGAAGTGCTGAAACAGAGACAGGACTTCCTGGTCCTGGCTGGACAACACCTGGTCCTGACTGGACAACACCTGTCTACTGGGAGACACTGAGGGGGACCGGCTCTGACCCATGAACTTAAACTCCTGCAGAGAGAGAGAGCAGAGGGAGAGATATGCTTACAGTGAAGAGAGAAACACGCAAAGAGTGAATACAGGGAGGGGCTTAGCTACAATGAGTTACCATTGATCAAAGAAGGAGTCAATCGAGAGAAAAAAATAAACCAAGAAATGACTATCAAGCATATTTTTTATATTGTACAGGTATAATGGAGTTACTGCTCGCGTTGCTATAACAAAAGATCTTGGATACTGTCAAAGAGAAGAAAGAAACCCGAGCGTCATCTTCGCCAGCGGCAGAACAGAGGCTTGAACCAGTTTACTGCCTCTACATAAGTCACACAACAGAGACTCCCCAGCCAGAACTATACCTACCACTTCCTTATTGTGTTTGTTAGATACCCAAGCCATGAATCTTTCATGAGATGCTAGCGGGACCCTGGCTGCCCTGAGGGGAACCTGGTAGGAGGCTGGCTAGATTATTCCTCCCATGGTAGTCCTGTGATGTTGCTGACAGAAGGATTACATCCTAACCTGCTTGTGAGCGAATAGGAGCGGCATAGACAATGAAACAATACCATACGCCTGCTGCCGCTGCATGTTTAAACATGTAGATTACATTATAGAACACGTTTTCTGTACAACTTTCCTCTGTGCATAAAACCCCTCAACTGAATTGATGACAACATAAATAAACTCCCGTATCAAGGATTGAAAGAATCATGAATATGGTAGACAAGCATTGGTTAGGCTACATATTCATACATTCACCTAACCTGAGATTTAGATACAGGCTTGACAGAAGTTCCCCATTTATAAGTTCAACCTCTCCAGTTGAAAACACTTGGTAATAACATCTCTAGGGAAAGGTGGTTAGGCTATACGTGAGCTAATGACACTTCTTGGATTCATATCCCACAAGACAGCACAATCACATTGGCTTGCGTCCCAAATGGCACACTCATCTCTATATAGTGGACTACTTTTAAGCAGGGCACATAAGGCTCTGGTCAAATGTAGTGCACTACATAGGGAATAGGATGCCATTTGGGTCTCAACCATGGTTTAGAGGATCCTGTCACAATACCATTCCCTCTGGCTGGAGTTCCTTTAACAAATCTCTCCTCTCCTTTTCAACAGCGAAACAAAGGCTTAGCCTCAATTATTCTCAAATGACAGTTTAGCATGGGAAGACCATTAAGCTGCCTATTCTTCATACGATAATGGAGAGGGAAGTAAAATATGCTAATGCTGGAGGGTACATTGGGAGGATGGTTGTGAGGGAATCTGCTTCCACCGCAGGGTGCTAGCCCGGGAGAGATGGCGATATCACAACATCAGAGATTGTTTCTTAAAGGTTCAGTGACAACCTTCCTCGATGTCTGCTGGCAAGAAATTTAAGAGCTTCACGTCATCTCTCCATTCTATTTAATAGACATTCCCGTTTTGCAATTCTTTATTCAAGGTTTTCATCTTGATGTCATGTTTGAATATGATAAGAACCCATATCGTCCAGGGACATTGTATGCACAGCTTTAACTTTTGGTTACACCTCTGTCTTCTCTCCCCCCTGCTGACAGCGAGGACTACTATGATTCATATCCATATGTAAATGCTATGCCTACGATGAGTCTATATCACATCACTTCTGAGGCTCCCTGGCTCTGTGGCTCCTGGCTCTGTGGCTCCTGGCTCCTAACGGTCTTACTCACATGGAGCTGAGCGATGTTGAAGTTGGACTTGACAGGACACAGTTCCCACGTCTCATTCTCCAGAAACATCCGCAACTCCTCCAGGCGTGTCCTGGGGGGCATAGAGAAAGGGATGGAGGAAAAGAAAAGAAACAAGACGAAGAGAAGAAGTCAGATTAACGACCGTTGGCATTTACTTTCACGCACAAGAGCTCCTGTTCTCCCAGAGTCCCAGATGAAATGTGTGGATACAAACAGAAATATGTCACGTAGAGGTCGACCGATTATGATTTTTCAACTCCGATACCGATTATTGGAGGACCAAAAAAAGCCAATACCGAGTAATCGGACAATTTTTAAAAATGTATTTGTAATAATGACAATTATAACAATACTGAATGAACACTTATTTTAACTTATTTTAACTTTAATAAAATAAATTTAGCCTCAAATAAATAATGAAACATGTTCAATTTGGTTTAAATAATGCAAAAACAAAGTGCTGGAGAAGAAAGTAAAAGTGCAATATGTGCCATGTAAGAAAGCTAACGTTTAAATTCCGTGCTCAGAACATGAGAACATATGAAAGCTGGTGATTCCTTTTAACATGAGTCTTCAATATTCCCAGGTAAGAAGTTTTAGGTTGTAGTTATTATAGGAATTATAGGACTATTTATCTCTATACAATTTGTATTTCAAATACCTTTGACTATTGGATGTTCTTATAGGCACTTTAGTATTGCCAGTGTAACAGTATAGCTTCCGTCCCTCTCCTCGCTCCTACCTGGGCTCGAACCAGGAACACATCGACAACAGCCACCCTCGAAGCAGCGTTACCCATGCAGAGCAAGGGGAACAACTACTCCAAGTCTCAGAGCGAGTGACGTTTCAAACGCTATTAGCGCGCACCCCGCTAACTAGCTAGCCATTTCACATCGGTTACACCAGCCTAATCTCGGGAGTTGATAGGCTTGAAGTCATAAACAGCTCAATGCTTGAAGCATTGCGAAGAGCTGCTGGCAAAACGCACGAAAGAGCTGTTTGAATGAATGCTTACAAGCCTGCTGGTGCCTACCATCGCTCAGTCAGACTGCTCTATCAAATCATAGACTTAATTATAACATAATGACGCACAGAAATACGAGCCTTAGGTCCTTAATATTGATTAATCGGTCGACCTCTAATGTCACGGTAGGCATGGAGGGCTGTTTGTTGAGGGAGAAAGGACCGTCCATACACTGCTATGATCATCACCCCCCACTTGCGAACCACCACACTCGCCGCCTCTCTTTTGGGGGTCAATATCAATTCATCCACAGGAAATGTCAGTATAAACATCAAACATTACAGAATCCCGGTCCCTCAGCTTACAGGTGTTTGAATAAATGTCACAACACACAGATTGTCACAACACCGGCCAGTCATATCGCTGTTATAAGAAGGTGATGAACTAGAGATAGTCATAATATGTGACACCTTTCAAATTAAATATTCTTAATCATCTTCTTAGGCACATGCGCCGAATAAAACAGGTATTACAGTGAAATTTCACCTTACAGTGAAATGCTTACTTACAAGTCCCTAACCAACACCGCAGTTTAAAAAATACCAATAAGAAGGAACAGGAGGAAGTAGTTAAGGAGCAGCAGTAAAATAACAATAACGAGACTATATACAGGGGGTACCGGTACAGAGTCAATGTGCGGGGGCACCGGTTAGTTGAGGTAATATGTACATGAAGGTAGAGTTAAAGTGACTATAAATAGATAATAACAGAAAGTAGCAGTGGCGTAAAAGAGGGCAATGCAAATAGTCTGATTAGTTTGATGTTCAGGAGTCTTATGGCTTGGGGGTACAAGCTGTTTAGAAGCCTCTTGGACCGCTCCGGTACCGCTTGCTTGGCTGGTGTCTTTGACAATTTTTAGGGCCTTCCTCTGACACTGCCTGGTATAGAGATCTTGGATGGCAGGAAGCTTGGCCCCAGTGATGTACTGGGCCGTACGCACTACCCTCTGTAGTGCCTTGCGGTCAGAGGCCGAGCAGTTGCCATACAAGGCAGTGATGCAACCAGTCAGGATGCTCTTGATGGTGGAGCTGTAAAACCTTGAGGATCTGAGGACCCATGCCAAATCTTTTCAGTCTGCTGAGGGGGAATAGGTTTTGTCGTGCCCTCTTCACAACTGTCTTGGTGTGCTTGGACCATGTTAGTTTGTTAGTGATGTGGGCACTTGAACTTGAAGCTCTCAACCTGCTCCACTACAGCCCTGTCGATGAGAATGGGGGTGTGCTCGGTCCTCCTTTTCCTGTAGTCCACAATCATCTCCTTTGTCTTGCTCACATTGAGGGAGAGGTTGTTGTCCTGGCCTTACACTGCCAGGTCTCTGACCTCCTCCCTATAGGCTGTCTCATCTTTGTCAGTGATCAGGCCTACCACTGTTGTGTCGTCAGCAAACTTACTGATGGTGTTGGAGTCGTGCCTGGCCGTGCAGTCATGGGTGAACAGGGAGTACAGGAGGGGACTGTGCAAGCACCACTTACGGGCCCCTGTGTTGAGGATCAGCGTTGCGGATGTGTTGTTACCCACCCTTACCACCTGGGGGCGGCCCGTCAGGAAGTCCAGTATCCAGATGCAAAGTGACGTGTTTAGTCCCAGGTCCTTAGCTTATTGATGAGCTTTGAGGGCACTATGGTGTTGAACGTTGAGCTGTAGTCAATGAATAGCATTCTCACATAGGTGTTCCGTTTGTCCAGGTGGGAAAGGCCCGTGTGGAGTGCAATAGAGATTGCATCATCTGTGGATCTGTTAGGGCGGTAAGCAAATTGGGGTGGGTCTGGGTTTCTGCGATAATGGTGTTGATGTGAACCATGACCAGCCTTTCAAAGCACTTCATGGCTACAGACTTGAGTGCTACGGGTCGGTAGTCATTTAGGAAGGTTACCTTAGTGTTCTTGGACACAGGGACTATGGTTGTCTGCTTAAAACATGTTGGAATTACAAACTCGGACAGGGAGAGGTTGAAAATGTCAGTGAAGACACTTGCCAGTTGGTTAGCGCATGCTCACAGTACACGTCCTGGTAATCCGTCTGGCCCTGCGGCCTTGTGAATGTTGACCTGTTTAAAGGTCTTACAACGGCTGTGAAGAGCGTGATCACACAGTCGCCCGGAACAGCTGGTGCTCTCATGCATATTTCAGTGTTATTTGCCTGTAGTTTAGCTTGTCTGGTAGGCTCGTGTCACTGGGCAGCTCTTGACTGTGCTTCCCTTTGTAGTCTATAATGGTTTGCAAGCCATGCCACATCCAACGAATGGAATAAGTGATTTGGTATTCAAGCACACACACAGAGGAGGAGGAGTGCAGTTAGTGCATGTGACAGAGCAGATATCTGGACATAGTTTCAGTTGAATCATTATAACAGTTCTGTGGTCAATTCAGGGGAGATAAAAACTAGCTACAATGTAATTTGCACCTCTAAGCCCAGAGGGCACAATATAAATGTTAATGTCAAAATGTGTTAATGCAGCCAGTGCGACATAATGACATAATGAAGGCCCCACACAGTTTGCTGACGAGTAATGGCGTCGTGGCTGCATCCTAAGCTGTTGAGTATTCAGACTGAATGTGAGAATGATGCTTAGGGAGTGGAGGGCGAGCAGGGGCTTGGTGGTAGAGTGTCTTAGTATTGCTAACAGGGAAAATGGGATCAAAACAGAGTTGGCCACTGTCTCTGCCAATGTTGCTCTTCTCCTGTGTTGCTCCCTCATCCCTCTATCTCAGTCTCTCTTTGTCTGGCGTTTTAAATCTCTGTCTCTCTTTATCTCGCTGTCTTGTCAGTCTTTCTCAACATCTGTCTCACACTCGTATTCTCTCTCCACCTACCCCCTACTTACATGTTATTTTTCTCTCTGATTACTATTTCTGTGAGTATACTACTACTTATCATCTATAACACCTGACAGGTAATCACACAACTGATCAGTGCAGACATCTTCTGATATAATGCATTCATTTATAATTATATCCACTTATATTCAGGTTGGGGAGAACAATAATGATGTAAACAGACCATTGTTTTCCTGTGCAGATGGTGCGAACACACGTATCCAACCAGGAAAACATTCATATAACTTCGGCAAACATTCGCTAGCTAGGGCTAGGCAGGGACCTCACCTGTGGTAGTTCTTGAAGTAGTTTACGCTCTGACGTTTGATGGATTCCTGCAGCAACTCTGACTTACTGCCGCAGAACTCCTCCCCCACTTGCATCAGCCTGTGTGTGTGTGTGTGTGTGTGTGTGTGTGTGTGTGTGTGTGTGTGTGTGTGTGTGTGTGTGTGTGTGTGTGTTACAGAGACACAGAAAGGATGGGGAGAGAAAGGAGGAACAATGCCAAATGAGATCGAAAGAACACAAATGCGAGGGGGAAAAAATATTTGCCAGTTGCTCCTGAATAGTTCAAGTTCTCTAATTAACCCCATAGAGTTACTTCACAGCCATGTGGCCCTGAGACTGATCCCTGAGGAACCCCTATTCTCTCTCCCCACTGACCTGTAAGGACACAGCCGACCCAGAAACCCGATTCCTTAATTGACAAGCTTGTAAAGAGCCTGATTACGACCCTGTTCTGTTGGCAGAACAAGCAGATTCATTGATGCCCACATAACTTCCTCTCCGCTTTGGTGGTTGTTCATTTAAAACAAGGGGTTTCACATGGACTGGGGGACAGAGGGAGAGCTTGAGGTTTCGGTCCCCTGTCGTTCAAACCAATTAGTGCTAATGAGGATGTGGTCGAGAAACATAATTACTAGAACGGGTATCCCCATTCAATTCCATTAATTATATTTCTATGCTAGGCGTCATTACCTGCTGATAACGTCCAAGACCACGATGAAGTCGTCATATTTGAAGTTAGACATGTCTGTACCAAGCAGATAGGCTTTCACTTTCAGCTGGACTTCCTGTAGGAAGAGAAGGGGAGGAAGATTTGACTATATTAAAGATTAGACTCATCTCCAGAGACTTTATTGTGGGTGAAGAGAATACTTGTTAGAGAAATGTGGGGGGGCGAGAGAGAGCGAGACGTGGGGGGGGCGAGAGAGAGCGAGACGTGGGGGGGGGCGAGAGAGAGCGAGATGTGGGGGGGGCGAGAGAGAGCGAGATGTGGGGGGGGAGAGCGAGAGAGTGATGTGGGGGAGAGCGAGAGAGAGCGAGATGTGGGGGGGGGGCGAGAGAGAGCGGGATGTGGGGGGGGGCGAGAGAGAGCGGGATGTGGGGGGGGGCGAGAGAGAGCGGGATGTGGGGGGGGGCGAGAGAGAGCGAGATGTGGGGGGGGCGAGAGAGAGCGGGATGTGGGGGGGCGAGAGAGAGCGGGATGTGGGGGGGGGCGAGAGAGAGCGGGATGTGGGGGGGGCGAGAGAGAGCGGGATGTGGGGGGGGGGCGAGAGAGAGCGGGTTGTGGGGGGGGCGAGAGAGAGCGGGATGTGGGGGGGGGGGCGAGAGAGAGCGGGATGTGGGGGGGGCGAGAGAGAGCGAGATGTGGGGGGGGGCGAGAGAGAGCGAGATGTGGGGGAGGCGAGAGAGAGCGAGATGTGGGGGGGGCGAGAGAGAGCGAGATGTGGGGGAGAGCGAGAGAGAGCGAGATGTGGGAGAGCGAGAGAGAGCGAGATGTGGGGGGGGGCGAGAGAGAGCGAGATGTGGGGGAGAGCGAGAGAGAGCGAGATGTGGGGGGGGCGAGAGAGAGCGGGATGTGGGGGGGGTGAGAGAGAGCGGGATGTGGGGGGGGGGGGGGGTGAGAGAGAGCGGGATGTGGGGGGGGTGAGAGAGAGCGAGATGTGGGAGGGGCGAGAGAGAGCGAGATGTGGGGGGGGTGAGAGAGCGAGATGTGGGAGGGGCGAGAGAGAGCGAGATGTGGGAGGGGCGAGAGAGAGCGAGATGTGGGGGGGGGGCGAGAGAGAGCGAGATGTGGGGGAGAGCGAGAGAGAGCGAGATGTGGGGGGGGCGAGAGAGAGCGGGATGTGGGGGGGGTGAGAGAGAGCGGGATGTGGGGGGGGTGAGAGAGAGCGGGATGTGGGGGGGGGGGCGAGAGAGCGGGATGTGGGGGGGGTGAGAAGAGAGCGAGATGTGGGAGGGGCGAGAGAGAGCGAGATGTGGGGGGGCGAGAGAGAGCGAGATGTGGGGGGGGGCGAGAGAGAGCGGGATGTGGGGGGGCGAGAGAGAGAGCGAGATGTGGGAGGGGCGAGAGAGAGCGAGATGTGGGAGAGCGAGAGAGAGCGAGATGTGGGGGGGGGGGGCGAGAGAGAGCGAGATGTGGGGGGGCGAGAGAGCAAGATGTGGGGGGGGCGAGAGAGAGCGAGAGAGAGTGAGATGTGGGGGGGCAAGAGAAAGCGAGAGAGTGAGATGTGGGGCGAGAGAGAGCGAGAGAGGAGAGGGAGCGAGAAAGGAGAGGGAGCGAGAGAGAGCGAGAGGGAGCGAGAGGGAGCGAGAGGGAGCGAGAGGGAGCGAGAGGGAGCGAGAGAACCAGAGGGAGCGAGAGAACCAGAGGGAGCGAGAGAACCAGAGGGAGCGAGAGAACCAGAGGGAGCGAGAGAACCAGAGGGAGCGAGAGAACCAGAGGGAGCGAGAGAACCAGAGCGAAGAAAGCTTGTGTTCTGACCTGCCAGATTCGAGTGAGTCCATGCTCCAGCTTCTTCTTTACATAGCTATGGTCCACAACCGCCTCCTCGGTGTCTGCAGCGCCCGCTTCATCTGGGGACACAAACCACACAGTGACTCATAAATACATCACACTGAAGTACCAGGCCTTATTCTATATCATCTGTTGTTGTTTTGTTAATAGGTGCTCATGATGTCAGTTGCTCATTCAGATGTATCTAGAACTGACTCTGGAAAAGATTGGACTGAATTAACAGATTGGGGCAAATGAAAATATGGTGTACTTGTAATTGGAGAGTTGAAACTAGAAAAGCAACAGACTGTTTCACCCCATCTTAATAGTACCAGTAATACCTTTGCTTTTCAACCTTTCTGTTTTGTTAGAGTAGCTTAAATATTGCAAATAGATTGTGGGTCCTATCAATATAATTGTCTGAATAATTGTCTGAATAATAATTATTTATTCTAATTGCCATTTATTTTTCAACTGCAATGTAATGTTTCACAAAAGTTCTGAACATTTCTATTCTCATTGCTTCTACAGATTGTAAATTAAAAGGGAACATTTTTACTGAGAGACTTATTATAATATTGATCAATTGACTATGACTTTTCAAAATCACCCACCAAATCAAAATGTATTGGTCACATACACATGGTTAGCAGATATTAATGCAAGTGTAGCGAAATGCTTGTTCTTCTAGTTCCGACCATGCAGTAATATCTAACAAGTAATCTAACAATTTCACAACTACCTTATACATACACAAGTGTAAAGGAATTAATTAGAATATGAGCGTTAGCCAAACGGCATAGGCAAGATGCCGTAGATGGTATAGAGTACAGTATATACATATGAGATGAGTAGTGTAGGGTATGTAAACATTATATAAAGTGTCATAGTTTAAAGTGGCATAGTTTAGTGACTAGTGATACATTTATTACATACATTTTTCATTATTAAAGTGGCTAGAGATTGAGTCAGTATGTTGGTAGCAGCCACTCAATGTTAGTGGTGGCTGTTTAACAGTCTGATGGCCTTGAGATAGAAGCTGTTTTTCAGTCTCTCGGTCCCAGATGATGCACCTGTACCTTGATCTTTTTGGCTTTCCTGTGACATCGGGTGTTGTAGGTGTCCTGGAGGGCAGGTAGTTTGCCCCCGGTGATGCGTTGTGCAGACCGCACTACCGTCTGGAGAGCCTTGCGGTTGAGGGTGCCGTACCAGGCAGTGATACAGCCCGACAGGATGCTCTCGATTGTGCATCTGTAAAAGTTTGTGAGTGTTTTGGGTGACAAGCCAAATTTCTTCAGCCTCCTGAGGTTGAAGAGGCGCTGCTGTGCCTTCTTCACCACGCTGTCTGTGTGGGTGGACCATTTCAGTTTGTCCGTGATGTGTACGCCGGGGAACTTAACTCTCCACCTTCTCCACTACTGTCCCATGGATGGGGGGGGGGGGGGCTCCTGCTGTTTCCTGAAGTCCACAATCATCTCCTTTGTTTTGTTGACGTTGAGTGAGAGGTTATTTTCCTGACACCACACTCCCAGAGCCCTCAACTCCTCCCTGAAGGCTGTCTCGTCGTTGTTGGTAATCAAGCCTACCACTGTGTTGTCTGCAAACTTGATGATGGAATTGGAAGCATGTATGGCCACGCAGTCATGGGTGAACAGGGAGTACAGGAGAGGGCTGAGAATGCACCCTTGTGGGGCCCCAGTGTTGAGGATCAGCGGGGTGGGGGTGTTGTTTCCTACCCTCACCACCTGGGGGCGGCCCGTCAGAAAGTCCAGAACCCAGTTGCACAGGGCGGGGTCGAGACCCAGGGTCTCAAGCTTGATGACGAGTTTGGAGGGTACTATGGTGTTAAATGCTGAGCTGTATTCAATGAACAGCATTCTTACATAGGTATTCCTCTTGTCCAGATGGGTTAGGGCAGTGTGCAGTGTGATTGCGATTGTGTCATCTGTGGACCTATTGGGGCGGTAAGCAAATTGGAGTGGGTCTAGGGTGTCAGGTAGGGTGGAGGTGATATGGTCCTTGACTAGTCTCTCAAAGCCCTTCATGATGACGGAGGTGAGTGCTACGGGGCGATAGTCATTTAGCTCAGTTACCTTAGCTTTCTTGGGAACTGGAACAATGGTGGCCCTCTTGAAGCATGTGGGAACAGCAGCCTGGGATAAGGATTGATTGAATATGTCCGTAAACACACCAGCCAGCTGGTCTGCGCATGCTCTGAGGACGCGGCTGGGGATGCCGTCTGGGCCTGCAGCCTTGCGAGGGTTAACACGATTAAATGCTTTACTCACGTTGGCTGCGGTGAAGGAGAGCCGGCAGGTTTTGGTAGCGGGCCGTGTCGTTGGCACTGTAATGTCCTCAAAGCGAGCGAAAAAGTGGTTTAGTTTGTCTGGGAGCAGGACATTGTGGTCCGCGATTTAGGGAGTCTTGTTTTCAGATTAGCCTTGTTAAAATCCCCAGCTACAATGAATGCAGCCTCAGGATGTGGTTTCTAGTTTACATAGAGTCCAATGAAGTTCGTTCAGGGACATCGATGTGTCTGCTTGGGGGGGATATATACGGCTGTGATTATAACCGAAGAGCATTCTCTTGGTAGATAATGCAGTCGACATTTGATTGTAAGGAGTTCTAGGTGAGGTGAGCAAAAGGACTTGAGTTCCTGTATGTTGTTATGATCACACCACGTCTCGTTAAACATAAGACATACCCCCCCGCCCTTCTTCTTACCAGAGAGATGTTTGTTTCTGTCGGCGCGATGCGTGAAGAAACCAGGTGGCTGTACCGACCCGTCTACCTTGTCTACCTCGTCTACCTTGTTGTCAAGAGACTGGACGTTGGCGAGTAGTAAACTCGGGAGCGGTGCGCGATGTGCCCGTCTACGGAGCCTGACCAGAAGGCCGCTTCTTCTGCGGCGCCGTTGTTTTAGGTCGCTGACTGGGATCTGATCAATTGTCCTGGGTGGTAGACCAAACAGAGGATCCGCTTCGGGAAAGTCGTATTCCTGGTCGTAATGTTGGTAAGTTGACGTTGCTCTTATATCCAATAGTTCCTCCCGGCTGTTTGTAATAAAACGTAAGATTTCCTGGGGTAACACCAGTGCTATTTGCAGGGTTAGCTCCAAGTAAATGTTGCAATTCTTCATACAATCCTGAACCTGAGACCAAAAACAAGCTACATATGGGCAGTACCAAAACAAGTGATCTAATGATTGTCTCTTCGCAGGAATGGGATGGTCCGAGACCAGCCACCCGGACAGCAGATGAAACTGAGGAGTATTGGATCTGATTTTAATAGCTAACATTTCAATGGTCATAATAAATAGATATGCCGATAGTGGAAAACCTTGTTTTACTCCGACAGTATAATACCTTGAGAAGTAGCCATTATTTACTATTTTACACCTGGGGTTAGTGTATTTAAGAGTAACATCTCCCACCACCATCCTCGTAGCAGTAACAGTGTCATCTTTCCTTCTCCACCCCATTATACTAACTGTAATTTACAACCCCCACGCCAACAGTAATGTTGGCAGCCGTCCACATTAGCCATCATGCTACTGATGAGCCCCATTTACATACCCTCCTCATTAGGCTCAGTGTTTCCTCTGTAGATGATGTGATGACAGGAACAGAACAGCGGGAAAGAGACATACGTTACAGCCATTGTCATGTCATTCAGACAGACACTAAAGAGGTCACAGCACTAAAGAGGTCTCTGCCAGCCAGCCAGCCTCGCCAGGCATTACATCAGAGAGAGAAGAAGAGCAGGAGAGAGGAGGAAAACTGGCTTAGACCTGAAGACTTCCTGTATATGAGCGTAGGGGAATGTTGCCTACCCTCTGCAGTCAATAACAAATAGCTGTAATTTATACGATTGAGAAGATTCCATTGAAGAAATACAATTCTTCTCGGTGAAACCCGGGCAAAGTTCTCTCCATTTCACCATTCCCTCCATATGAAATGACAGAGCCCAACAGTTCTGAGACAAGAAGCAACACATTGAGGAAACTCTGGATGAGAGAGCAGTCTCAGGTCTATCCTTCACACAGACGGAAAAGCAACACATTACTCGATTTTACACAACGTGTTGATGGTGACCTCCTGTTTGCATCCAAACAGTCCCAGGCTGTCGTCAGTCAACCCTGTATTAAATCAAATTTTATTTGACACATGCGCCGAATACAACTTTCACCTTACAGTGAATTGCTTACTTACAAGCCCTTAACCAAGCCCTTAACCAACAATTATCAAGGAACCTACCAGGTACAACACTAAATCCGTAAACACGGGCACCCTCTTAGATATCATCCTGACCAACTTGCCCTCTAAATACACCTCTGCTGTCTTCAACCAGGATCTCAGCGATCACTGCCTCATTGCCTGCGTGCGTAATGGGTCTGCGGTCAAACGACCACCCCTCATCACTGTCAAACGCTCCCTAAAACACTTCAGCGAGCAGGCCTTTCTAATCGACCGGGTATCCTGGATGGATATTGACCTCACCCCGTCAGTAGAGTATGCCTGGTTGCTCTTCAAAAGTGCTTTCCTCTCTATCTTAAATAAGCATGCCCCAATCAAAAAAATGTAGAACTAAGAACAGATATAGCCCTTGGTTCACCCAAGACTTGACTGCCCAAAAACATCCTTTGGCGTTCTGCATTAGCATCGAATAGCACCCACAATATGCAACTTTTCAGGGAAGTCAGGAACCAATATACTCAATCAGTCAGGAAAGCTAAGGCTAGCTTTTTCAAACAGAAATTTTCTTCCTGTGGCAACTAATTCCAAAATGTTCTGGGACACTGTAAAGTCCATGGAGAATAAGAGCACCTCCTCCCAGCAGCCCACTGCACTGAGGATAGGAAACACTGTCACCACCGATAAATCTACGATAATCGATCATTTCAATAAGCATTTTCTACGGCTGGCCATGCTTTCCACCTGGCTAACCCTATCCTGACCCCCACCCCTACACAGCTCTGCACCCCCTGCAGCAACTTGCCCAATTGATGTCTGCGTGTCTAATATGGTGTGTATTGATGTCTGCGTGTCTAATATGGTGTGTATTGATGTCTGCGTGTTTAATATGATGTGTATTGATGTCTGCGTGTTTAATATGATGTGTATTGATGTCTGCGTGTCTAATATGGTGTGTATTGATGTCTGCGTGTCTAATATGGTGTGTATTGATGTCTGCGTGTCTAATATGATGTGTATTGATGTCTGCGTGTCTAATATGGTGTGTATTGATGTCTGCGTGTCTAATATGGTGTGTATTGATGTCTGCGTGTTTAATATGATGTGTATTGATGTCTGCGTGTTTAATATGGTGTGTATTGATGTCTGTATGTTTAATATGGTGTGTATTGATGTCTGTATGTTTAATATGGTGTGTATTGATGTCTGCGTGTTTAATATGATGTGTATTGATGTCTGCGTGTTTAATATGGTGTGTATTGATGTCTGTGTGTTTAATATGGTGTGTATTGATGTCTGCGTGTCTAATATGGTGTGTATTGATGTCTGCGTGTCTAATATGATGTGTATTGATGTCTGCGTGTCTAATATGATGTGTATTGATGTCTGCGTGTCTAATATGGTGTGTATTGATGTCTGCGTGTTTAATATGATGTGTATTGATGTCTGCGTGTCTAATATGATGTGTATTGATGTCTGCGTGTCTAATATGATGTGTATTGATGTCTGCGTGTCTAATATGGTGTGTATTGATGTCTGCGTGTCTAATATGATGTGTATTGATGTCTGCGTGTCTAATATGGTGTGTATTGATGTCTGCGTGTTTAATATGATGTGTATTGATGTCTGCGTGTCTAATATGATGTGTATTGATGTCTGCGTGTTTAATATGATGTGTATTGATGTCTGCGTGTCTAATATGGTGTGTATTGATGTCTGCGTGTCTAATATGATGTGTATTGATGTCTGCGTGTCTAATATGATGTGTATTGATGTCTGCGTGTCTAATATGATGTGTATTGATGTCTGCGTGTCTAATATGGTGTGTATTGATGTCTGCGTGTCTAATATGATGTGTATTGATGTCTGCGTGTCTAATATGGTGTGTATTGATGTCTGCGTGTCTAATATGATGTGTATTGATGTCTGCGTGTCTAATATGGTGTGTATTGATGTCTGCGTGTCTAATATGATGTGTATTGATGTCTGCGTGTCTAATATGGTGTGTATTGATGTCTGCGTGTCTAATATGATGTGTATTGATGTCTGCGTGTCTAATATGGTGTGTATTGATGTCTGCGTGTCTAATATGATGTGTATTGATGTCTGCGTGTCTAATATGGTGTGTATTGATGTCTGCGTGTCTAATATGGTGTGTATTGATGTCTGCGTGTCTAATATGATGTGTATTGATGTCTGCGTGTCTAATATGATGTGTATTGATGTCTGCGTGTCTAATATGGTGTGTATTGATGTCTGCGTGTCTAATATGATGTGTATTGATGTCTGCGTGTCTAATATGATGTGTATTGATGTCTGTATGTTTAATATGGTGTGTATTGATGTGAGTGCACATTAAGCAGTGAAGGATGAAGGTAACCTGTTGTAGAAATCACTGGCTGGCTACAGTACATCTCAAGGGGAACCATAAAACATGGGGTATTTGGAGAATAAACATTGAATTCCACTGAAAGAAAGCGGTTGAGCTTGAGGTGACCTTTGTACTTCGTTGGAGGGGCCTGAGAGAGGTCATTCCTAAACCCTACAGCTCTGAAGGGCAATTTCGTCACAGAACCGCCGCAGTGGAAAAGCGCACCCAGACACACACACCATAACAGAAACAGACATCAATACACAGCATATCAGACACAGACATCAAATCAGACACAGCAAGCCGGGACAAATGAAGGAGAAAAAGACGTTGCCGGCATGAAATTAATATCAACCTGAGCCAAGGTAACTCTGAAGTGGCTAAACTACACTTGTCTTTCTTTGTACCAGCCACATAAGATGTGATCGCTCAACCACTACCATCCTCTGAGAGCACTTGCATTAACCTCAATCAAAAAGAGAAGAAAAACTCAAGATGTGACCTAGACGATGACCAGTGGTGGTTGGTGCCATTTAAGATGAGGGAGGACGATTATTTTGATTCAGCGTGGCCTTATATTTCTATGACTGCATATTGGATGACTGTCATTCATATTCTATTCACCCAGCTCAATGTAACATCAATAGGCTTAGGCTACTATATGATACTTGAATTTTCCCTGTACAAATCATGAGGTTCATGAGGTTGCTACAACCTAGCCTACGAATGAAAGTAGGTGCGCAGGTCGAGAGAATTTTGAGTAATCAAGGTGAGACAGTGAGTGACACATTCAATACCGTTTTGCACACTCTTGCCTGCATCTAGCTGATCTAGGGTGTAATCATTTGTCCAACAGTTGCAAACGAGTTTCTATTGGACACATTTAGGTATGTTTATCCCCATTTCGTTTAAGAAATGTTTTTCAATAGAATCGGCGGAATGAATACACCCCTGATCACACGCAAACACAGTTCACTTTCATAGCTGTCACAAAAATACCATGATCACTTCGCTCCTTGTATATATATTTCCTTCTCGCAAATATCTGCACTCTCCTCCTCTCACCTTTTCCCTTCGCTTGTGGACTTCAGTGCACAACACATCAGCTGTCTGTGACCAGGCAAAACAACCTTTACAAGCCAAACTTACATATCATGACCGCTAACCGCTACACACAGCCTACATTGTTGTCATGTCATAGTCAACATAGCTACTAGAATTAACACGTTAGTAAACCCACTACAATCATGCAGTACAGTGTACAGTCAGAAAGCAGTTACACCGGCTGGGCCCGTGGGCAATAAATTAATAAAACCAAAAGCTTACCTTGACTTGGAAAAGTTCCAGTGTTTGATAACCATAGCCAGCTAGCTAGCATAGCATCCCTCTCTGTTTGAGCCGGGTGTATGTATATATATATATATCTATATATATATATATATATATATATATATATATATATATATATATATATATATATATGATATATATTGATGCTCTCACCGAATATAGCTCTCGCTCTTCCTTCTCCTTGATTTTGGAAAAAATTAATTTGTTCAAAACTGTTCAACTATTGTCTTTCTCTCTTTGAATCAACTACTCACCACATTTTATGTACTGCAGTGCAATAATAATTACTGTGCGCGTCTATGGAAGCGGGTAACAATCATGAGCCTCCTAGGTTTTGTATTGAAGTCAATGTACCCAGAGGAGGACAGAAACTAGCTGAGACTGCTGTTGAGGCTACTGTAGACCATTGCAAAACAGTGTGTTTAAATCAATTATTTGGTGACGAATATGTTTAGTATAGTTTTATCTAAACATGTTACCTTTTTTAATGTTAAATATATATTTATTTTTTTACATGAAATTTACTGAGGAGGATGGTCCTCCCCTTCCTCCTCTGTGGAGCCTCCACTGATGAAGACAGCAGTTGGAAAGGCTCGGTCTATTGGAGTGACATTGAAATCTCTAGTTATAGAAAGTGGTAAATATTCAGGGTTGTGATACAGTTATGGAATATAATCCAGGGATTATGAAGCAGGGTATAAAAGGGGTTAGTTCTTACAGAAAAGGTGATAACTGCCAGTCTGTATAGACCATCCCAGAATAGAACATCTGGGTTGTGTTCATTCTGCCCAAACGGAAGAAAACAGACAAACAGGGAGGGACTTCATGGATTTGTCCAATAAGTGTGCTCTACTGAACAAAACCCTGAAGTTAATCTCACCTGAACAATGATAGAGAACAATATGACATCACAGAAAAAAATAAACAAGCTACTGGAGAACTCCGGTACTATAAACGGGTGCCCATTCGTGGCTAGTTTCACCTTGTGAGGGCTTTTGGCTCCACTTGACATTTTCCCACAAAACATTGTTATTTTTATCCGTCTTTGTGCAGACTGGAGCTTCATCCAGAGGACTTGGACTACTAGTGTTTTGACATGAACTGCTGTCAGAGTGTGAACAGAAGCTGACATCTGCACTGACCCATTCTAACTGGGAAATTTAAAAAAGGAAGAGAGACTTCATTTGAAAATAATTCATCTGAAACTCTCCTTTTAATCCCCTTGATATGTATTATATCAATAGTAATACTTTCATTATTTAAATCAAATACACAATATTAACTATATTGTAGACCTGTTTAATACGATATACCCCACGCATTCAACTAATATTTTGCAGTCACAA
Organism: Salvelinus alpinus; assembly: GCF_045679555.1. NCBI lineage: Eukaryota > Metazoa > Chordata > Actinopteri > Salmoniformes > Salmonidae > Salvelinus > Salvelinus alpinus. The sequence goes on from NC_092114.1 coordinate 21,655,504, forward strand.
CACTGAAGAGTGAGAGGCCTCCAATTTTCTAGGTGAACTGGATGTTTATATCATACCTACTCTCCACATATCCTATTGACTGATTGCTAATGGAAAACTGCGCAGCATCAACACTGACAGAAGTTCTGGAAGTGTTAAACTCAGAGGTGACAGTGAGTCAGAAAGCCAAATGACACAGAAGACTATACAGATACTATCTCCCAAGATCTAGTTAACTTTTTACACCCACACACGACCCACACCCACCCACGACCCACAAACACACACACACACACACACATTCCACCCACCCACCCGTTCAGGTCAACCAAAATAGTGTCCAAAACTCTGACAAAATTAGAGAAACATGGAGAAAGTAATTAGAACAGAGCCTAACAGAGCAGAAAATAACAGAAGCAGAGCAAAGCAGAAAAGAGAACAGAGCAGAACAGAGCCAGACAGACACAGGAAAGTTTCTTTGGACAGTGTTCATAATTCAGATGAGATGTTCGAGCTGTTCTTTAGATTTTACAGATATACTAATGACCATATTTATCTCAAATCAAAATGTATTGGTCACATACGAGTGTTTAGCAGATGTTATTGCAGGTGTAGCGTAATGCTTGTGTTTCTAGCGCCAACAGTGCAGCAATGTCAAACAAGTAATATCTAACAATTTCACAACAATACACACAAATCTAAGTAAAGGAATGGAATTAAGAATATATCAATATTTGGACGAGCAATGTCAGAGCGGCAGAGACTAAGATACAGTAAAATAGAATACAGTAAATACATATGAGATGAATGCTGCAAAATATGTAAACATTAAAGTCTATGTATATAGGGCAGCAGCCTCATGAGCTAGTGATGGCTGTTTAACAGTCTGATGGCCTTGAGATAGAAGCTGTTTTTCAGTCTCTCGGTCCCAGCTTTGACGCACCTGTACTGACCTCGCCTTCTGGATGATAGTGGGGTGAACAGGCAGTGGGTCGGGTGGTTGTTGTCCTGGAGGGCAGGTAGTTTGCCCCAGGTGATGCGTTGGGCAGATCGCACTGGAGAGCCCCCCTGGAGAGCCCTCTAAATTAGAATACTAACATTTGGTGGGTACTTATGTTTGTCCTATTTCAGACATGTACAAGTGTGTATTGATACGCATGTGTGAATTAGAAATGTGTTTCGGCATATCCCAACTCCCGAGACACACTTGGAGGGTGGGGTGTTGTCATATTGATTTGAATTTAGCTATTGTTATTATCATAAATCATTTCCAGCACTGGGTGATGAAAGTAGGCAATTCTCTAACTGATCATGAATACAGATAGACACAATCAGTGTAAAGAGCATGTGATGTCAGACATATGACAGCTCATCATAGCTACTCATTTAAAATAATGCATTTCCTGATTTGTAAGATGAATCTCATAATTTGTCACATCTTGGTTTGCCTGATTGGAATTGTCACTTTGACTTGCCCGACAGTGTTCTAAATCTATTACCACCCCCACCCCACCCCCCTTTTTTTAAATTATCAGTACATAATCCGCGTCCCCGGAGTTTGAATACCGGGCTATTACCGACCTTTCCTACTTTGACTCTAATGACAACTGCATGCTAGTTGCTAGGGATATACAATATGGGGCCTCCTGAGTGGCGCGGCAGTCTAAGGCACTGCATCGCAGTGCTAGAGGCGCAACTACAGATCCGGGTTCGATCCCGGTCTGTGTCGCAGCCGGCCGCGACCGGGAGACGGCGCACAATTGGCCCAGCGTTGTCCAGGTTAGGGGAGGGTTTGGCCCAGCGTTGTCCAGGTTAGGGGAGGGTTTGGCCCAGCGTTGTCCAGGTTAGGGGAGGGTTTGGCCCAGCGTTGTCCAGGTTAGGGGAGGGTTTGGCCGGCCAGGATGTCCTTATCCCATCGCGCTCTTGCGACTCCTGTGGCGGGCCGGGCGCATGCACGCTGACACACTGGTGCGGCTGGCTTCTGGGTTAAGCGAACAGTGTGGCTTGGCAGGGTCGTGTTTCTGGGGATGCACGGCTCTCGACCTTCGCCTCTCCCGAGTCCGTATCAGCGATGGGACAAGACTAACTACCAATTGGATATCATGAAATTGGGGAGAAAAATGGGTAAAACATTTTTTTAAGGAATATACCATATATAATTTGGATGTGGAGGTCCTGGGCTGGCGTGGTTACACGTGGTCTGCGGTTGTGAGGCCGGTTGGAAGTACTGCCAAATTCTCTAAAACGAAGTTAGAGGTGGCTTATGGTAGAGAAACAAACAATAAATTATCTGGCAACAGCTCTAGTGGACATTCCTGCAGTCTTGCAAGCCCCCTCAAAACTTGAGACATCTGGGGCATTGTGTTGTGTGACAAAACTGTGTATTTTAGAGTGGCCTTCTATTGTCCCCAGCAGAAGGTGTAATGATCATGCTGTTTAATCAGCTTTTTGATATGCCACACCTGTCAGGTAGATTATCTTGACAAAGGATAAATGCTCACTAACAGGGATGCAAACAAATGTGTGGACAAAATATGAGAGAAATAAGCTTTTTGTGCATATTAAACATTTCGGGGATCTTTTATTTCAGATCATGAAACATGGGACCAAAACTTTACATGTTGTGTTTCTATTTTAGTTCAGTATAATTCTATTTTTATTTTTTTACTGGACTGATGGCCTGCATCTGATGGTCAGGGGTGGGAGGGAGCAGCGGTGAGGTTGCCTCTCACCCGACTCACCGTCTCTCCCTCTGATGAGGGGGACAATCTTCCAGCTGATGGTGAAACTCAAGTCACACTGCATTATTTCTCCCTCATGCAACAATTCATGTTGTTAATCCAACGACCAGATAAAGTTAAGTTAAATATTCCTCGATATTAAAAAAAGATAAGCTTGCGTTGTTATTATTAGCGGCTTTGCTATAGTCATTCATTGCAGCTGCAGTGCATTTTATGGCTTATAAAAAGTGTTAACGGTCCCGTGTGGCTCAGTTGGTAGAGCATGGCGCTTGCAACGCCAGGGTTGTGGGTTCATTCCCCACGGTGGGACCAGGATGAATATGTATGAACTTTCCAATTTGTAAGTCGCTCTGGATAAGAGCGTCTGCTAAATGACTTAAATGTAAATGTTAACCAAAGTGTGGACAGTGCTGAATAACAACTTAAACATGAACTTACACATAAAAACCGCAGCTCTTTGTTGTATTCATTGAGTCCCTCTAGTAATGGTTTTACAAGTTCTGACATCTCACAGTATCAGCTTTTCTGTGCGTTCAAGGCTTCTTTTAAGTTCCTGTGATGTAAAACACCTGGCAGGCTAAGAATGACCTGTCCGTGCATCCTAACCATGTCACAGAGAGGTGAACAAATTGCACAGTTATTTCTCCTGACTGGACCAAGAACGACTGCATGAGTCACTGCCTGAGAGAAAGAATGGAAGGAAAGATAGAATAGGAAAGCCCAGGCCCACTGTGACATCACAGTAGGAAATAGAGGAAAGTGTTCTTTAACAAAGGAGTGAGAAGGGAGATTAGCCTCTTAATGGTACCATGCCCCCATCTTTTATCAAATCAAATTGTATTGGTCTCATACACCATGGTTAGCAGATGTTATTGCGAGTGTAAAGAAATGCTTGTGCTTCTAGTTCCCGACAGTGCAGCAATATCTAACATGTAATCTAACAATTCCACAACAACTACCTAATACAAACAAATCTAAGTAAAGAAATGGAATAAGAATATGTACATATAAATAGATGGATGAGCAATGACAGAGCAGCATAGGCAAGATGCAATATATGGTATAAAATACAGTATATACATATGAGATGAGTAATGCAAGATATGTAAACATTGATTAGTGACCAGCGATCCATTTATTAAAGAGATTCAATTGAAGCGATGAAATCTGTTTACAATGTAATGTAGCGTGCTCAGTGCATCTCCTCTCTGAGCCAGGCAGCAACAGTGCAGGCAGCAACAGTGCACATTACGCATAAAAGGTTCTAGGCCTTGCTTTGTACCACCCAGGTCAACTGCATATCCCTGGAAAGCTTACCTCATTGGTTACAAGACTGTCAAGGTGCCATAGTAGCCAATCCCATGTGTAACGGATGCCTACAGCGCGTAACCAGGCGACGTCATATTTTTGATGCGCAAAGATAGTCACTCAGTGTTCCATCCAACCTAAGGGTTAAGTTGACACCGCTCATGTTGCTATAGCTCAAACACTGACCAAATCAAACCTTACCTCGTAAGATGTTTGCTGTTTGGTGAAAACGTTATGTAAAATAAACATTTTGACTCTCTGGGCTGGTGATCAATAACGGTAGGTCACATGCAGACAAATAAGACATCCTTATGATGTGTGGAGTTCCGGCTTTCGGTGTCTATCAACGTATTCCGTGTTTATTTCGTTTGTGCTTCACAACGCTAACCGGAATGAAGGAAGCATCCATCTTGAAATGTGGTAGTAAGTCACACCAAAGATTTTAAGGCACCAATCAATAGCCAAGATATTTAGCTTTCCGCAGACACCCTGCTTTCGCAGATAAGGGCTACCGTTCTCATACCAGACTGAATTGAATAAAATAACAAAATTGGGTCCCACATTTACATTTAAGAGGGGAAAAATGGAAGGAAAGAAAGAATAGGAAAGCCCAGGCCCACTGTGACATCACAGTAGGAAATAGAGGAAAGTGTTCTTTAACAAAGGAGTGAAAAGGGAGATTAGCTCGTCTGACTGGCTTGGGGAGGAGATTAGAGAAGAGGGGAGGAGAGGTCAGTCTGCTAAAGAAAGAGGGAGCTGAACACGGACTGTTAATGCTACTAATGGGAACAAGGGAGGGAGGAAAGAGGAGCCTGAGGAGGAGGATGATATAAAAGGACAAAGACTTAAATGGTGCAATAGAGGATTTCTAGGTTACTTTGTATCAAGACTGGGTCTCAGTTTGACACCAGCAAAATGTGAATTGAACTAGTAATTGAACTCATTCTAATGTTCTTCAGAAAATACCAGAAAGCAGTTCAACTTGAACCAGGCAAGCCACAGACAGGAAAGATTCTGAGGAGTGAGGTGTGATGAAACAGCACCCAGAGGGCTTTCATTGTGTTAACAGATATTCTCCCCGACGACGAAAAAGAAGAATGCCTGAAAACAGCCGGCCAATGCCTCAAAAACTACATCACATAGCTCCAAAACATGGTTTCTCAAAGCAATAGAACAAGACAAGATTTTGACAAGGAGCCTTGAGAAACGTGGACGGTCTCCATTCAAATCCTAGCCGGCCAAACCGTTATCTAAACCCCAATGTGAAACTAAAGAATTTCCGTAATTTCCTCTTTTGACCTGGCAATCGCATTCTGCACCATCTTTGCGAGTGAAGATGATGTTGGAGTGTGAAATCACATCCAAGCTGGTCACAGGCCAGGGAAAGCAATTAACCTGCTGACAGGCCTGGCAAATGAAGGAGAGAGAAGCTGCCTTAACAAAGATGGAGGTAAGTAGCAGAGGCAATGGAAGGCAATGGAAGGCAATGGGAGGAGTAATTGTTAATTTCCACACAGGGTTTAGAGCATTATTCAATGTCCCAGACACACATAATTAGCCAAGCAACAATGTACAGTTGAAGTCGGAAGTTTACATACACTTAGGTTGGAGTCATTAAAACTTGTTTTTCAACCACTCCTGGGCTTTAGAAGCTTCTGATAGGCTATTTGACACTATTTGAGTCAATTAGAGGTGTACCTGTGGATGTATTTCAAGGCCTACCTTCAAACTCAGTGCCTCTATGCTTGACATCATGGGAAAATCAAAAGAACTCAGCAAAGACCTTAGGAAATAAATTGTAGACCTCCAAAAGTCTGGTTCATCCTTGGAAGCAATTTCAAAACGCCTGAAGGTACCACGTTCATCTGTACAAACAATAGTACGCAAGTATAAACACCATGGGACCACGCAGCTGTCATACCGCTCAGGAAGGAGACGCGTTCTGTCTCATAGAGATGAACGTACTTTGGTGTGCGAAAAGTGTAAATCAATCCCAGAACAACAACAGAGGACCTTGTGAAGATGCTGGAGGAAACAGGTACAAAAGTATCTATATCCACAGTAAAACGAGTCCTATATTGACATGACCTGAAAGGCCGCACAGCACGGAAGCCGCCCTAAAAAAGCCAGACTATGTTTTGCAACTGCAAATGGGGACAAAGATTGTACTTTTTGGAGAAATATCCTCTGGTCTGATGAAACAAAAATAGAACTGTTTAGCCATAATGACCATCGTTATGTTTAGAGGAAAAAGGGGGAAGCTTGCAAGCCGAAGAACACCATCCCAATCCTGAAGCACGGGAGTGGCAGCATCATGTTGTGGGGGTGCTTTGCTGCAAGAGGGACTGGTGCACTTCACAAAATAGATTATATCATGAGGCAGGAAAATTATGTGGATATATTGAAGCAACATCTCAAGACATCAGTCAGGAAGTTAAAGCTTGGTCGCAAATGGGTCTTCCAAATGGACAACGACCCCAAGCATACTTCCAAAGTTGTGGCAAAATCGCTTAAGGACAACAAAGTCAAGGTATTGGAGTGGCCATCACAAAGTCCTGACCTCAATCTTCTAGAAAATGTGTGGGCAGAACTGAAAAAGCGTGTGCGAGCAAGGAGGCCTACAAACCTGACTCAGTTACATCAGCTCTGTCAGGAGGAATGGGCCAAAATTCACCCAACTTATTGTAGGAAGCTTGTGGAAGTCTACCCGAAACGTATGACTCAAGTTAAATAATTTAAAGGCAATGCTACCAAATACTAATTGAGTGTATGTAAACTTCTGACCCACTGAGAATGCGATGAAATTTTTTTTAGCTGAAATAAATCACTCTACTATTATTCTGACATTTCACATTCTTAAAATAAAGTGGTGATCCCAACTGACCTAAAACAGGGAATTTTTACTAGGATTAAATGCCAGGAATTGTGAAAAACTGTATTTGGCTAAGGTGTATGTAAACTTCCAAATTCAACTGTAGATGATCAGAAGGAACTGGTGTGGCTACATATGAATGATGTCATGTTAAGCTAACTATGGAGTGTCCATTTCTCTTGGACTGAATGAAGAAAGGCAGTAGTCCAAATTAGACTGTAGTATATCATATTGGCACAGCCAAAACATGACACTAAATAACAGGAGATGTTAAGAGAATGTCATGCTCCTATGAGATCAGAAGTCAATCAAAACGACTGTGAAAAAACTCTACTTATTCACAAACAGCAAACGAACGTTACTACTTCATCCATCTTGAGGCGAAGCTGTACACGTGGGAAGGCAAATATCAAGGCCAACATCTTCCCCCCTCTGTCCTGGATTGGTTGTATGTTTAATGTGGCAGTTCCAAAGCTAACAGTCAATACGAGGGGCTCCAGTCCATGCTGTGAGCTTGTAACCGATCCACCGACCACGGCCATTTATCCTCTCACCACCGAGGATCTGTCCCAGCTGATAGAACATCACAGTGGGTGAGCTACAGGTATGGCTGATAATTCAATTTGGAAAGGTGGGAGGGAACACGTCGCCCGTATTCATTCCAGAAACAACTTCCCTTTATTGAGTGGTGACATTAATTACTGATACATCATGGTGACAGGTTCACTACGTCAGCTGTGGTGGCCCTCAGTAGGTGTTTCAGTCTGCATCCCAAATAGCACCCTATTCCCTATATAGTGCAGTACTTTGCTTTGACCAGGGTCCTGGTAGTGCACACTATATAGGGAATAGGGTGCCATTTGGGACACATAGGCAGCGTTGCAGCAGCCAGCCACGGACCGTTTCATTATTTTTCCAATGACAATCAGCCTGGCGGTCATGCGGGGCACCGGGTAGAACGTGTTGGGTCCCAGGACACAACGCCAGTCTGACAAACGAAGATCAGCATGTAAATCTCTCCTCTTAAGGCTTTGGTATACGCACACACAAACAGAGACGCACACCCACACACCGAACACACACACACGCTCTCTCTCGCTCACACTCACCAAACACACAGACTAAACATGCATACTAAACACGCACACCGTTTACATCATATAAAAAGGTCAAGCTGGTGCAGAGTGAGGTCACCTTCACTTAGAGGGCAGTACAGTAGATGAAAGCCAATCACACTCACTCTCGATGTGATGGCCGTGCCCCTCTTACAACTAAATGGAATATATCCTTTCACCTCGCAGAACAGCGGGATATGCTTAGCTACGGTTTGGAAGCTGGAAGGGTACGTCTCTAACGGTACCATAATCCCAATATATTGCACAACTTTTGACCACATAGTGCACTATACAGGGAATAGTGTGCCATTTGTGACTGTCGTCAACGATTTAGGGGATAAGGGCATCACTGTGGTCCTACTCGTCACCGTCCATTTGGTTAATCAAGCTAATGTACTGAAGGGGAAATTGAACCCCCTTTCCACTGAGAAAGAACAAGTTCTGGATTTGATCCAAAGCTACTGTTTAGTCTTTGAAAAGGCAAAGAAATACAATTTACCAAATGAAAACGACTCGGTGAGCTACCTTGAAACCAACAGTCCCCTGGAAGAGAGTAACTCTACTCAACGTGAAACCTGAAACTTTATCGCTATGGAAACAGAGCGAACCAGTTGTGTTTACTAAGCTTGGATACCTAAGGAATGTGACATCAGTGATGACACAAGCTGGAGTTGTCTAGTTAATCCCAACATAAACCCGTCTTGGACTGCCTCTGTGGTTTCAAATTATCTAGCTACTTGCTCTCTCTGGCTTATAGTTACAGTTGAAGTCGGAAGTTTATATACACCTTAGCCAAATACATTTAAACTCAGCATTTCACAAATCCTTACATTTAATCCTAGTAAAAATTCCCTGTCTTAGGTCAGTTAGGATCACCACTTTATTTTAAGAATGTGAAATGTCAGAATAATAGTAGAGAGAATGGTTTATTTCAGCTTTTATTTATTTAATCACATTCCTAGTGGGTCAGAAGTTTACATACACTCAATTAGTATTCGGTAGCATTGCCTTTAAATTGTTTAACTTGGGTCAAACGTTTCGGGTAGCCTTCCACAAGCTTCCCATAATAAGTTGGGTGAATTTTGGCCCATTCCACCTGACAGAGCTGGTGTAACTGCGTCAGGTTTGTAGGCCTCCTTGCTTGCACACGCTTTTTCAGTTCCGCAAACACATTTTCTATAGGATTGAGGTCAGGGCTTTGTGATGGTCAGGGCTTTGTGACTCCAATACCTTGACTTTGTTGTCCTTAAGCCATTTTGCCACAACTTTGGAAGTATGCTTGGGGTCATTGTCCATTTGGAAGACCCATTTGCGACCAAGCTTTAACTTCCTGACTGATGTCTTGAGATGTTGCTTCAATATATCCACAATTTTCCTGCCTCATGATGCCATCTATTTTGTGAAGTGCACCAGTCCCTCCTGCAGCAAAGCACCCCCACAACATGGTGCTGCCACTAACGTGCTTCATGATTGGGATGGTGTTCTTCGGCTTGCAAGCCTCCCCCTTTGTCCTCCAAACATAACAATTATGGCCAAATAGTTCTATTTTTGTTTCATCAGACCAGAGGACATTTCTTCAAAAATGACAATCTTTGTCCCCATGTGCAGTTGCAAACCGTGGCTTTTTTTAATGGTGGTTTTGGAGCAGTGGCTTCTTCCTTGCTGAACGGCATTTCAGGTTATGTCAATATAGGACTCGTTTTGCTGTGGATATAGATATTTTTGTACCCGTTTCCTCCAGCATCTTCACAAGGTCCTTTGCTGTTGTTCTGGGATTGATTTGCACTTTTCACACCAAAGTATGTTCATCTCTAGGAGACAGAACGCGTCTCCTTCCTGAGCGGTATGACGGCTGCGTGGTCCCATGGCGTTTATACTTGGGTACTATTGTTTGTACAGATGAACGTGGTACCTTCAGGCATTTGGAAATTGCTCCCAAGGTTGAACCAGACTTGTGGACGTCTACAATTTTTTTCTGAGGTCTTGGCTGATTTCTTTTGATTTTCCCATGATGTCAAGCAAAGAGGCACAGAGTTTGAAGGTAGGCCTTGAAATACATCCACAGGTACACCTCCAATTGACTCAAATGGTGTCAATTAGCCTATCAGAAGCTTCTAAAGCCATGACATTTTCTGTAATTATCCAAGCCGTTTTAAGATACAGTCAACTTAGTGTATGTAAACTTCTGACCCACTGGAATTGTGATACAGTGAATTATAAGTTAAATAATCTGTCTGTAAACAATTACTTGCGTCATGCACAAAGTAGATGTGGAGTGATTGAAAAATGAGTTTTAATGACTCCAACCTAAGTGTATGCAAACTTCCGACTTCAACTGTATATAGAGTCAGGGCTGAAAGTACATTTAATTTGTTCTTACATATAGAATCCCTACTCATTCAATAGGATCTCTGTGAGCACGGTCGTAAAGAATTGTCATTTAACTGAAGAAAAAAAAATCATTTTATTGCGGCATAAACACAACCAGTCATGATGATTGAACCAGTCTGATTGTCAAACACTTCACTTCAAAAAGGCTCCATTACTAGGCTACTCATGCACATTCATCCACAACATACCACCAGGCTCCAAACAGCGGTAACAGTACTTTCAGCCCTGTATAGAATAGAGCTGCTGCTCCAGCAGCTACCTCCTCATAACATCTCTACCTGTGAGATGTACTGTGGGCTGTTTTGGAGACCATAGCAGTGTTGCACTTGGTAACCTTGCTTTAATTGTGACGGGGGAAATAAGAGGTTCCCAGAAAAGCAGATCAACACTACATGCATCATTCATCTGATTATCACGTAAGCAATGTGTCATCCCTCTAGGCTGTACTGAAACATCCTAAATACAAGAAATAACTCACAGAGGGGTGAGCACTGAGGGACATGAGGGTAACTCACAGAGGGGTGAGCACTGAGGGACATGAGGGTAACTCACAGAGGGGTGAGCACTGAGGGACATGGGGGTAACTCACAGAGGGGTGAGCACTGAGGGACATGGGGGTAACTCACAGAGGGGTGAGCACTGAGGGACATGAGGGTAACTCACAGAGGGGTGAGCACTGAGGGACATGGGGGTAACTCACAGAGGGGTGAGCACTGAGGGACATGAGGGTAACTCACAGAGGGGTGAGCACTGAGGGACATGAGGGTAACTCACAGAGGGGTGAGCACTGAGGGACATGGGGGTAACTCACAGAGGGGTGAGCACTGAGGGACATGGGGGTAACTCACAGAGGGGTGAGCACTGAGGGACATGGGGGTAACTCACAGAGGGGTGAGCACTGAGGGACATGAGGGTGTCTACATGGAATTAGGAAAAAGGAATCAGTCATTTCCTATTGAAGGACAATAAACAACCATCAATCAAAACGGTGCTTATACTGAAATGAACATGATCATGGAATGGAAATGAATACTCAGTGTTAAATATCAGTTTGTCTCCATCGCTTACCCTGTGGCTAATTTTAAATTATTCAACTAATCATTAGATTCTATTTTTGGACAAGAAGTCTTTGGAGAGGGCTCAGTGACTTAGCCAGCGACGTGCTTTCAGGTCTGGTCAGCTCAATGACATTCTACATGGACAGCCTGAGAGAAGGAGAGCCACTGAAGTAACACTAGAAAATAAATTCCACTTGACTATCAACACAGTGGCAATCTACCTCAACTACCCATACTATCAAGCCAATGTGGGCTGTGCAAATGTGGTGCTGCGCATTCACAACCACTTCTGTTATATGGGCGGGGTAGACAACGGGGCAGTAGCTCACCTCTTTTAGGTGCAAATGCAATACTTAGAAACCCATCAATGTCCAGGTTTAAGTCTGTGGGGCCTCATTGAAAGTCAACCCCCCCCCCCTTTGTTTTTGCTGAATCAGCTTAAATTGATTTAGCGGCTGCTGATGAAGAGCCAGGAGCATGGAGGGAACACTACTAAAGCCCTACCGCTGGTTTCTAAGAACTTCTAGAGGACGAGGGGGAGTAAACGCCTGGAGAAATACAAGGTGAACTGACCTGAGGGCAGCTGAAGAAGGGTTATTTCCATACGGGATGTTCAAGGGGCTTTAGGTGCATTAAGCATAAGGGAATCAGGGCTATAAAAGTTAGAGCAGGTAGAGGGTGGTAAATAAGGGTTTTAATGGTCGCTTGCCTGAATGAAAGGGGAGGGGACAGTGCTATGCTGCATTGAAGGGGAGGGGGTATTGGTGGGGCATGCTTACAGTACCTGTAGCGGCCTCCTCCTCTTTAGGAGTATGGTATAGGAATCAGGGCTTTAGAAATAAGAGAGGTTACCTTGGAGGAGCGATGATGAAAAAGGGCTTTTGTGGTCACTTGCCTTTATTAAAAGGGGAGGGGACAGTGCTTTGGGGTGCTGAATTAAAGGGAAGGGCAGTGTTGTAAAGTAATTAAGTAAAAATACTTGAAAGTACTACTTTAGTAGTTTTTGAAGGTATCTATACTTTATTATTTATACATTCCTAAAGAAAATAATGTACTTTTTATTCCATACATTTTCCCTGACACCCAAAAGTACTTGTTACATTTTGAATGCTTAGCAGAACAATAAAATTGTCTAATTCACAGACTTCTAAAGAGAACATTCCTAGTCATCCCTACTGCCTCTGATCTGTTGGACTCACTAAACACATGCTTCGTTTCTAAATTATGTGTGGAGTGTGTGAGTGTGCCACTTGCCATCTATAAATAAATAAATAAAATGGTGCCATCTGGTTTTCTTAAAATAAGGAATTTTAAATGATTTATACTTTTACTTTTGATACTTAAGTATATTTAAAACCAAAAACTTTCAGACTTTTACTCAAGTAGGTTTTTACTAAGTGACTTTCACTTGAGTCATTTGCTATTAATATTAAGGCATCTTTACTCAAGTATGACAATTGGGAACTTTTTCCACCACTGAGGTAGGACATATTGAGGGGACAGATATTGGTGTGTCAGGCATACCTGTGGTGGGTGGGGCCTCTTCCTTGTCGTCCTCCTCATGCCACTGCATGGTCCGGTGGTAGCTGAGCATCACCTCCCACAATGCCTTGCATAGGTCGCTCAGGCAGGGGACATAGCTGTCTTGAGTGATGTGCTGTGGACCAGACGGGAGAGACAAATGTAAAAAAAGAGAACGAGACACAGACAGACGGGACAGACAGAGAGACAGACAGACAGACAGACGGGACAGACAGAGAGACAGACAGACAGAGAGACAGACAGACAGAGAGACAGACAGACAGAGAGACAGACAGAGAGACAGACAGAGAGACAGACAGAGAGACAGACAGACAGACAGACAGACAGACAGACAGAGAGACAGACAGACAGACAGACAGACAGACAGACAGACAGACAGACAGACAGACAGACAGACAGACAGACAGACAGACAGACAGACAGACAGAGAGACAGACAGAGACAGACACAGACAGACAGAGACAGACACAGACAGACAGAGACAGACAGAGACAGACAGGAGACAGACACAGACAGACAGACAGAGACAGACAGACAGACAGAGACAGACAGACAGAGACAGAGAGAGACAGACAGAGACAGACAGAGACAGACAGACAGAGACAGAGAAAGAGAGACAGAGAAAGAGAGAGACAGAGACAGAGATTTTATTTGGATCTCTTTTAGTTCCCATTTGGACTAATCTTCCAAGAGTCCTTAAACATTAAAATACAATTTATAATACGAACACATTTTCACATATAACACACATTTACAAACATACATAATATACTAACATAATGACCCAATAAATACTCAAACTAAAAAATATTGATTCTTCATCTACTATAGTCCCACAACATTTCTATGTATTATATTTAAATCGTTTTAAAATCATGTTTAAATGTATATATTGAAAGGTTTCTGGTTTGCTCAGTTAATTTATTCAATTTCTTTATTGCTCTAAATCGAAATGTTCTTTTTTCCTGTCTGGACAACACATAGATGGTGGACAATCTATTCCTAGTATTTACGGAATGTCTGTCTCTTACCAACTGAATACCGTTGTGAATAGAACTTGGCCGTTTTAAATGACGTATATTATGAAATAAAATAAGCATGTTTTTTTCAATTATCTTGTCGATTGATGAACAACCAAGAACACTGAGCATGACTGCAACAGAAGAACCATATCTCCACCTTAAAACAATCCTTGCTGCTTTGTTCTGTGCATTCTGCAGCCTCCTAACTTCACTTGATGATGCATTTCCCCAGACCACAGAACAGTAGTTCACCTGGCTCTCTATTAATGCTTGTGTTATTTGCTGAATAATTTTTCCTGGTAAATATTTAGCTATCCTTCTGATTATGCATGCGGTTTTAATATTTTTTTTTTTTACATAGATTAGTTATTTGAGACGACCATGATAAACAGTTGTCTAGCTGCACTCCCAATAGTTTGGTTTCTGCCACTTCTTCAATTTGTACTCCTCCCATACTTAATTGTATCCCATGCTGTTTTGGCCTTTTCCTAGTGGAACAGACCAACATAACTTTGGTTTTCTTGGTGTTTAAAACAAGTTTGTTTTGGCAAACACACTCCCTGATATTCTCCAAATCTCCTTGTAAAGCTTGCTGTACCTGTTAAACCGATTGTCTTGCTGCCTAAATTGTAGTATCATCTGCAAATATAGTAGCTTGAGTTTCAGCTAAGGCATAGGGAAGGTCGTTGGTATATATTAAATAAAGGAGTGGCCCAAGGCAGCTGCCCTGCGTTATTCCACAGTTTAACACATGAGGGGAAGAAAATGAACCATTGATATAGGTGGACTGTTTCCTGTCAGTTAGATATGACTGTACCCAATTCAATGCTACCTCCTTAAAACCATAATGCATTAACTTTGTAAAAATTATTTAATGATCCACTAAATCAAATGCTGCACTGAAATCTAAAAATAGTACACCCACAAACTTGCCATTATCCATAGCATTGAGCCACTGGTCAGTCATGTCAACCAATGCAGTGGTAGTGGAATGGTTTTTGCGATAAGCATGCTGATTGGCTGTAATCAGATCATTCTTTTCCATGTACTCCCATATTTGTCTACTCACATCCCCTTTTCCAGTGACCAATTAAATACGTATCTCAGTGGAGCTGCAATCTGGGGAGCAGCACAGCGAAGATAAACATTGTCCATAAGACCATAACCTGTAGATTTACCATCAGGTAATGACTTCAATAGGTTTAACACCTCCTCCACTGACACCGTTTGCAGACTAAAAGAGCAGATCTTGTTGCTCATAATATGATCATCAATCCATTATACAATAGTTTGTTTGGAAGAATGTATGTTTACATTGTTGCTCAGTAATTACATTTTCTTTGTAAAGAAATCAGCAAAATGATTGGCAATATCAACTGGTTTTGTTATTATTCTCCCGTCAACCTCCACACTAGATGGGCATGATGAGATAGATGTACCAAGTAAGCCCTTAACTGTGTTCCATACCTTTTTAGAATCATTTTTACAATCAATAAAAGCATTGTTGTAAAATAACTTTTTTTCCCTTTCGATTCAATTTAACTGCATAATTACGTAATGTTCTATAATTCTGTTAATCAATTTATAATTTTGACTTGGCTGCTAAGACTTTGCCATATTTCTTTGAGAAAAAGCCTCACCCAGTTCATCATCAATCCATGGAGATGGACGAGCACCAACTGTACTCTTTCTTATAGGGGCATGATGGTCCATTACCTCAGTGAGCAAATCAATAAAACATTCTGTAGCGTGATTTAAATCATCCTCTAGATAAATCAGCTCCCAGGGTACAGCAGCTAAATCATTTAGAAATAGCTCATGATTAAAGGTTTTAAAATGTATTTTGACCACAATCCTAGGGGGTTTCTTTGGAACCTTGGTGTTCATGGTTATGGTCACAATATTACGGTCTGTTAAGCCCACTGGTATTGATCTGGCTTTTAAGCATTGCAATGGTATATTACAGAAGATCAGATCAATGCATGTGTCTGAACGATGACCCAACTTAATTGAAGATCTAGTAGTATCATTAACCATTTGTTTCAAACCACAGTTCTTGGCATATCTCATCAATTTTGTTCTATTCGAATTATTGTGATCCTTCCAATTTATATTAAAAATCACCCAAGATAAATACATCTCTGTTGCTATCTGTGGCCTGGTCAAACCCAGTACATAAGTCATCCATATAGGAAACCTTAGAGCTAGGAGGTCTATACACACATCCTACCAATATGGGTGCCTGGTGAGGCAGATGTACCTGAGCCCATAGTGCCTCTATTTGACATACATTAAGGTCATCCCTCCTCTTAAAAGGTATATGATTCTGAATGTACAGCGCTACACCCCCACCATTCCTATTCCTGTCCCTTCTCAGCAGACTATATCTATGATTCCTGTCCCTTCTCAGCAGACTATATCTATGATTCCTGTCCCTTCTCAGCAGACTATATCCATGAATGTTAATTTGCCCATCATTTACAGATGCATCTCAATGCGTTTCCGTCAAAGCCAAAATATGAATATTATTTATGTTGACCAAGTTAAAAACCTCATGTATTTTGCTAGGAAGACTACATACATTAACCTGAGCTATATGCAGCTCTTTCCTTATCAAGTGGAGATCAATAGAGCATGTATTCATTATAGTTGAAGTTGTCATGATACACTACAACACACAAACTCACATTTGAACATTACATTAAAATAGCCAGGGAGTTACTCTAGAGTCCTGATACAATTGCCCGTTGATATAAAGTTTATCCATCACCATGGAGACTCGTTGATTCAGGCAACGCTTTTCCTTCATGATGGGATATAGTTTTTTTCTCCTTTCATTGATCTCGGTGGGGAAGTGATCATTCATTCCAAAATCAGTGTTTCTGAGTTCTCTGCCCATGTTCTTCGTCATTTCCTTTTGCTTAAATTAGTCAAAACATGCAATAATAGCCCGTGGCCTATTTCCAGAGGCCTTACCTATTCTATGGACTCTGGAGAAAGTGGCATTACGCACAACATCAGTGGGCAGTTTTAGTTGAGTTGACATAAAGTCTCGGACTGTGTCCTCACAGCCTCTGCTGTTGTCATTCTCCGGTATCCCTGAGAATATCAGATTGTTCCGCATTGATCAACACTGTACATCAAGCGAGGTTAATTTAAGTTGTTTTGTTCTCCCTTTGCACCACCTCCACCTTGCTATGAATAGAGTCTACAGTACCTTTCAGCGCCGTGTTCTCTTTCCTTAGATCATCAATCTGACGTTGGCTGAATTCTAGACTGGCACATAATGCAT